>NC_057797.1:713062211-713074568 GCF_018294505.1 Triticum aestivum | reverse complement strand
CGGCCGCATCAATCAGCTGCTGGATGCGCCGGGTCATGTGGGGGAGTTCTTCGGCCTCCAATCCGTCCAACTCTTCTACGGCCGCCTGGGCGGCACGCAAGTTCTCGAGTGGAGTGGCATAGACCGGCCGGTCAACTCCCAGCGTGTCGGCGATGACAGCGCCGCGTTGCTTGACAACGCCGGCCCGGCTTGGCCCGCCCGGGGCCGACGTGCCGAAGGCGGCGTCGTCAGTTTCACGCTGGTAGGCCTTAGTGAGGCGTCTCACGGAAGCCAGCCTCCGGCCCTCCGCGAGGAGAGCGAGGCGGCGCGCCTCCAATGCTTCATCGTCGGCATCAGCCGGGAGCGGGATGGACAAGTCGTGGGCCACCGCATGCGGGGCGCCGTGGGCGCTCTCGTCAGCCGTGCCGCTGTGGCCGATGACCATCACCTCGGTGGTGACAGTGTCACGGCCATCGGTCCGGGGAAGCGGGTCGTCGTAGATCGCGACGTTGGTGGGGAAGGTGTCGAGTGAGGCCGTGTCGGAGTCGACAGGCATCGGGTCGGTGGAGCCAACCGACTCCAAATCCACAGCAGGCTCGTTGGAGACATGGAGCTGGCCGAGGAGGTTGGCGAGGTGGTCGGTGCCCGCATCGGAGGCGAGCTCGTCGGAGATGAGCGTCTCGTCGAGGAGATCGGCGAGGCTGCTCGCTGTGCAGATGCTGGTGACACCTTGCAGCGCGTCGTGGCAAGCGCCATCGGGCGTGCCGGGCTGGCTACGCTCGCTGGGGAGGAAGAGGGTTCCCGTCCAGAACAGGTCTCCGGACGACGGTGCACCTGACCCCACGGTGGGCGCCAAATGTCGGGTGGTAGGTGCGACATATGCCAACGGGTGGCTTATCATTGTGGGAGCCAGTAAGACATTGCCGGTGCCTAGAAACGGGATGAGGCAAAGACATGCACACCGGCGAATCTTACCCAGCTTCGGGGTTCTCCGTGGAGATAACACCCCAACTGCTGCTCTGCGGGGTCTCCGCATGGTTACTAGATGGACAAGTAGCTACACAATGCTCCTTGAGCTGTTTGGTAGGAGGAGGAAGAAGGGCACGGCTAGCCTGCTTCTTCTCCTTGTGTGGTGTGTAAATCTAACTGGGGGTCGAACCCTTTGCATGGGTGCCCCGGGGGGTTTATATAGGCCTACCCCCCGGGGGTACAATGGTAATCCGACTGAGCGAGGGGCCCAGCCGTCTGTGACTGCGCTCACCGGCTTCTGCGCTGGCTGCTAGGGCCCGCCGACTGGTGGGTCCCGCCGGCTGCCGGCCCCTTGGTCGACAGGCAGGCCCCACCGTGCAGGACCTTGTCGGCGCCTGGTTACTGTCGCTCTATCTTGGTGACGTGGGCTTCGTCGAGGTAGGCGTGGCTATAGTGCCGCCGTCCGATGGGTGGTTGTTGTAGCCTCACCGCGTCTTGTCTCCTTAATGGGGCGTCTCCTTTGAGGGAGGCGGCAAGCTGGCTGCGGGGAGCCGGCTCTGTCTTGGGCCGACTAGGGGAGGCGTGGCAGCCTTCGAGTGTCTCTCTGCCCGAAGGGGCCCACCGCCCGCGGGCTGTACTGGTAGTCCATCGTGGATGACATCAGGGTCAACATGGCAACAGTACTGCGCCGGACGGGTCATGGCCACCCGTACGGCGCGCTGTGCCGGTCGTGCTCCGAGATTCGGGGGTGGCAGGCTTCACTGTAGCCACGCCCCGTCACATCGCCGTTAGGTGGATGCAAACTTTGAGGGTACGGTCTCGACCACTTTGTGGGAGCCGGCTTCTTGGAGCTGGCTTCTTGGAGTCGGCCTTCTCGAAGCCGGCTTCTCGAAGCCGGCCCTCCCGTAGCTTTCTTTGCGAGGGCTAAAGTCGGGCCGCCTTCCGATGGCCGGCCTGGGTGACGGCCAGCAAGGGGAAGGCGGCCCCATGTCTTGGATTCTTGAGTGCCGGACAGGCTCGTAATTTTTTCAGAAGGGCCAGGGGAAGCCGGCTAGGCTACCCATGGCTATTTACTCCGACAGAAGCCGACGACTCGCCATCTCTCAGAATTGATAAACAGCCACACAGAAGGTCACATTTTAAATTCCAATAGCATTGCTTAGCGCATATGAACAAGTTTTCAGCGCACAGGACAAAACGAGCAAGTTTCACTCAAAAATTACATCCCTAGAACATTCATCCGCCACAAGGCAGGCACCCTTCAGAACATCCTTATAGTAATTTTCGGGCTTGCGATGCTCTTTCCCCGGCGATGGCCCGTCCTTCACAAGCTTCTCAGCATCCAGCTTGCCCCAGTGCACCTTAGCACGGGCAAGGGCCCTACGGGCACCTTCAATGCAGACGGAGCGCTTGATGACTTCGAGCCTTGGACAGGCCTCCACCAGCTGCCGCACCAGCCCGAAATAGCTCCCAGGCAGAGCCCCTCCAGGCCACAGCCGAATAATGAGGCCCTTCATGGCCTGTTCGGCCGCCTTGTGGAGCTCGACCAGTTGCTTCAGCTGGTCGCTCAGGGGCACGGGGTGTCCGGCCTCAGCATACTGAGACCAGAACACCTTCTCTGTCGAGCTGCCCTCCTCGGCTCGATAGAATGCGGTAGCATCGGACACACTCCGGGGAAGATCTGTGAATGCTCCTGGAGAGCTCCGGATTCGGGTAAGTAACAAGTAACTCACGTTTATGTGTTTGCTCTGCATAAAGAATGCCTTAGTCACCGCTATCTTCTTCACCTCATCCAACTCCTGGAGGGTCTTCTGGGATTCGGCCTTGGCAGACTTGGCATTTTCAATAGCCACCGCGAGCTCGGACGCTCGCGTCTTTGAGTCAAGCTCCAAACTCTCATGTTTTTCCATGAGAGCCTAGAGCTCTTGTCGTACCTTGCCAACCTCGGCCTCATACTTCTCCCGCTCGGTGCGCTGCGAGGCCGCCCTCTTCTCGGCCTCGACTAGCGCTTGCTTAAGGGTCGCCACCTTAGACGTGGCCCCTACAATGGCCACGATAATCCTGTCATTCTTTGCAATTGCACATTTATATATATATTTAAAAAATAAGGTATTTCTTACCTTCATTGTCCTCGAGCTGCTACTTGGCACGCCCGAGCTCTTTCTCGGACTGCTCGAGGCTCTGCTTTAGCGTGTCCACTTCCGCAGTCAGTGCGGCGGACGCAAGCAGAGAAGCCTGCATACGCATATTGACTCATTTTTGTTAGACTCCTGCAAATTTTATTTGATCCTCTATTCGGCCTTTCTTCCCGAATGCCAAATAGAGCATCAGGGGCTACTGTCTATGCGGTAATATTATTTACACATTCTTTACTTACCTCAAAGCCTGTTAAAAGGCTAGTACAAGCTTCAGTCAGTCCGCTCTTGGCGGACTGAACCTTCTGGACCACCGCACTCATAATAGTGCGGTGTTCCTCGTCGATGGAGGCGCCTTGGAGCGCCTCTAACATACTGTCCGGCATCTCCGGTTGGACGGGGGCCACCGGCACGATGGACTCGCTCCTCTTGGAAGGAGGTCCCCCGCTGGACTCTGGAACCTTTGAAGGTTCCGGAGCAGTGTCCGGCCTAGAGCCGGACTTGGAGCCCTAGGGGTTTCATCACCTTTACTCCTGGAGTCCGGGAGGTCGCCCTGTAGCGCCTCCAGGACCACCTCCTCCCGGCTTGGAACCTGTTGGGACAACACTTCGGTGTCATCCGTAGGGAGGGGGGAGGAAGCCGTCGGAAGCGAGTTCACATCCGACGAGTCTAGTGAGCCGCTCGACGACGCGTTGAGCCGGTCTTTGGGTGATCTGCATAAACATGTTTGACGTAAGGGAAAGCTGTGCAATAAACAAATACTATGAATTACTCTGGTATCCGGATACTTACGATTTTGCCAGGGGCTTGGCCCTGGGCTGCCACTCCTCTCCACCATCGTCGACGTCGGTGGAGTAGTCCGGAGGAAGGGTTTTCCCCTTCTTGGACCCTCCGGCCTCCCCAGAGAGGGCGGCCTTCCTTTTCTTCTCTCCCCCCGCTGGAGGGGGAGAGGTCTCTTCTTCTTCCTCCTCGTCTTCACAGGAGGAATGCGCCTCGAAACCGTCGGATGATGGATCCGACACCTCCTGGCGCCGGGTACTCTTTCGAGTCCCCACGGCCTTTTTGCGGCCTTCTTCTCCGGCACCACATAGGGTGCCGGAACCAGCAGCTTCGCCAAGCGAGCGTCCGCTGGGCCTTCGGGCAAAGGAGCCGGACAGTTGATCTGTCCGGATGTCACCTGCCAATCCTGTCAAAGGTAGGGGAGCTTAGATCCCGCATGGTGTCAAACTATGAAAAACTGATACCCTGCAAAAGGAAAAAACAGCTTACCGCGAGAGCGTGACGCTGCGCACTGAATCCGCGATCCTCGGTAGCAGATGCGGGAGCCTCAGCGCCCTTGAAAAGCACCTTCCAGGCATCTTCGTACGTCATGTCGAAGAGCCTGCTCAGAGTTTGGTGCCGCGCCGGGTCGAACTCCCACAGGTTGAAAGCCCGTTGTCGACACGGGAGGATCAAGCGGATGAGCATAACCTCGACTACGTTGACAAGTTTGAGCTTCTTGTCCACCAGGGTTTGGACGCATGTTTGGAGTCCGTTCAGCTCTCCTTTCTTACCCCATGATAGGCCCGTCTCCTTCCAGGAGGTGAGCCGCATAGGGGGTCCGAATCGAAACTTAGGGGGTGCGACCCATTCGGCGTCACGCGGCTCGGTGATGTAAAACCACCCCGATTGCCACCCCTTTAGGGTCTCCACAAAGGAGCCCTCGAGCCATAGGACGTTGGCCATCTTGCCCACCATGGCGCCTCCGCACTCCGCCTGGTTTCCGCGCGCCACCTTCGGCTTGACGTTGAAAGTCTTGAGCCATAGGCCGAAATGGGGGCTGATGCGGAGGAAGGCCTCGCACACGACGATAAACGCCGAGATGTTGAGGACGAAGTTCGGGGCCAGATCGTGGAAATCCAGGCCGTAGTAGAACATGAGCCCCTGGACAAATGGGTGGAGAGGGAAGCCCAGTCCGCGGAGAAAATGGGGGAGGAACACCACCCTCTCATGGGGCCTAGGGGTGGGGATGAGCTGCCCCTTTTCGGGAAGCCGGTACGCGATGTCGTTAGACAGGTATCCGGCCTTCCTCAGCTTTTTGATGTGTCCCTCCGTGACGGAGGAGACCATCCACTTGCCTCCCGCTCCGGACATGGCTGGAGAAGGTTGAGGTGGGGAGTGCGGACTTGGGCACTGGAGCTCGAGTACGCAAGAATGGATAGGCGAAGGAGGAAGAAGGCGTAGGTGAAAAGGTGGATCCTTATCCCCTTACATGGGTGGACGCAACTACATGTCCCCACCAGCCTGGTAAAACTCGCTTATCTCCAAGCGCCGTAATCAATGGCGTGGTTGGGTTACCCACGCCCGTATTAATGAGAATCCCGGGATAAGGGGACACGATCTCTCCTTTAACAAGACGTGCCAAGGAAACCGCCTCGCATGACGCGCTGAGGTGGGATAATGAGACGACTCGGATAAAGGCTTGGCCGTGGTGTGACACGCTACGGAATACGTCAGCAGATTAGATTGGTGTAAATATTATTCTCTCTATGGCAATATGTGGAAACTTATTTTGCAGAGCCGGACACTATCTTTGTGTTCAAAATATTCTATGAAGTACTTGGAGGAGGAACCCGCCTTGCAATGCCGAAGACAATCTGCACGCCGGACTCGACGTCATTGAAGCCTGGTTCAGGGGCAACTGAGGGAGTCCTGGATTAGGGGGTGTTCGGATAGCCGGACTCCAAGACTATGAAGATACAAGATTAAAGACTCCGTCCCGTGTCCGGAGAGGACTTTCCTTGGCATGGAAGGCAAGCTTGGCGATACGGATATGAAGATCTCCTACCATTGTAACCGACTTTGTGTAACCCTAACCCTCTCCGGTGTCTATATAAACCGGAGGGTTTTAGTCCGTAGGACAACATACACATCAACAATCATACCATAGGCTAGCTTCTAGGGTTTAGCCTCTCTGATCTCGTGGTAGATCTACTCTTGTACTACCCATATCATCAATATTAATCAAGCAGGACGTAGGGTTTTACCTCTATCGAGAGGGCCCGAACCTGGGTAAAACTTCGTGTCCCTTGCCTCCTGTTACCATCCGGCCTAGACGCACAGTTCAGGACCCCCTACCCGAGATCCTCCGGTTTGGACACCGATAGAGCATCTTGTATGATTTGAGTCTTTTCTTTTTACTTTACCACAATCATCCTTGCTGTACACACCTTTTGAGAGAGAGACACATGATTCGGAAATTATTAGAATACTCTATGTGCTTCACTTATATCGTTTGAGATATATAGTTTTTGCTCTAGTACTTCACTTATATCTTTTAGAGCACAATGGTGGTTTTGTTTTATTGAAACTATTATTCTCTCATGCTTCACTTAGATTATTTTGAGAGTCTTAAATATCATGGTAATTTACTTAAATAATCCTAATATGCTAGGTATTCAAGACTAGTAAAAAAACTTTCTTATGAGTGTGTTGAATGCTAAGAGAAGTTTGATGCTTGATGATTGTTTTGAGACATGGAGGTAGTGATATCAAAGTTGTGCTAGTTGAGTAGCTGTGAATTTGAAAAATACTTGTGTGGAAGTTTGCAAGTACTGTAGCATGCACGTATGGTAAACGTTATGTAACAAATTTGAAACATGAGGTTTTCTTTGATTGTCCTCCTTATGAGTGGCGGTCAGGGACGAGCGATGGTATTTTCCTACCAATCTATCCCCCTAGGAGCATGCGCATAGTGCTGGGTTTTTGATGACTTGTAGATTTTTGCAATAAGTATGTGAGTTCTTTATGACTACTGTTGAGTCCATGGATTATACGCACTCTCACCTTTCCATCAGGCTAGCCTCTTTGGTACCGTGCATTGCCCTTTCTCACATTGAGAGTTGGTGCAAACTTCGCCGGTGCATCCAAACCCCATGATATGATACGCTCTTTCACACATAAACCTCCTTATATCTTCCTCAAAACAGCCACCATACCTACCTATTATGGCATTCCCATAGCCATTCAGAGATATATTGCCATGCAACTTTCCACCATTCCGTTTATCATGACACGTTCATCATTGTCATATTGCTTTGCATGATCATGTAGTTGACATAGTATTTGTGGCAAAGCCACCATTCATAATCCTTTCATACATGTCACTCTTGGTTCATTGCATATCCCGGTACACCGTCGGAGGCATTCATATAGAGTCATACTTTGTTCTAGTATTGAGTTGTAATCATTGAGTTGTAAATAAATAGAAGTGTGATGATCATCATTTTCTAAAGCATTGTCCCAAGTGAGGAATAAAAAAAGAGAAAGGCCAAAAATGGAGAAGGCCCAAAAAAATGAGAGAAAAAGAGAGAAGGGACAATGTTACTATCCTTTTTACCACACTTGTGCTTCAAAGTAGCACCACAATCTTCATGATAGAGAGTCTTTTGTTTTTTCACTTTCATATACTAGTGGGAACTTTTCATTTTGGAACTTGGCTTGTATATTCCAACGATGGGCTTCCTCAAATGCCCTAGGTCTTCGTGAGCAAGCAAGTTGGATGCACACGCACTTAGTTTCTTTTGTTGAGCTTTCATATATTTATAGCTCTAGTGCATCCGTTGCATGGCAATACCTACTCCTTGCATTAACATCAATTGATTGGCATATCCATAGCTCATTGATTAGCCTCGTTGATGTGAGACTTTCTCCCTTTTTTGTCTTCTCCACATAACCACCATCATTATATTCTATTCCACCCATAGTGCTATATCCATGGCTCACGCTCATGTATTGCGTAAATGTTGAAAAAGTTTGAGATTACTAAAGTATAAAACAATTGCTTGGCTTGTCATCGGGGTTGTGCATGATGAGAGCATTCTTGTGTGACGAAAATGGAGCATGACTAAACTATATGATTTTGTAGGGATGAACTTTCTTTGGCCATGTTATTTTGAGAGGACATAATTGCTTAGTTGGTATGCTTGAAGTATTATTATTTTTATGTCAATATTGAAATTTTATCTTGAATCTTTCGGATCTGAATATTCATACCACAATTAAGAAGAATTACATTGAAATTATGCCAAGTAGCATTCCACATCAAAAATTATGTTTTTATCATTTACCTACTCGAGGACGAGTAGGAATTAAGCTTGGGGATGCTTGATACGTCTCCAACGTATCTATAATTTTTTATTATTCCATGCTATATTATATTCTGTTTTGGACATTATTGGGCTTTATTATACACTTTTAAATTATTTTTGGGACTAACCTATTAACCGGAGGCCTAGCCCAGAATTGATGTTTTTTTGCCTATTTTAGAGTTTCTCAGAAAAAGAATATCAAACAGAGTCCAAACGGAATGAAACCTTCGGGGACGTGATTTTCGAAATGAACGTGATCCAGAGGACTTGGACCCTATGTCAAGACATCAACCAGGAGGCCACGAGGTAGGGGGGCGCCTACCCCTTGGGCGCGCCTACCCCTTGGGCGCGCCCACCACCCTCGTGGGCCCCCTGTTGCTCCACCGACGTACTCCTTCCTCCTATATATACCTACGTACCCCCAAACTACCAGATACGGAGCCAAAACCCTAATTCCACCGCTGTAACTTTCTGTATCCACGAGATCCCATCTTGGGGCCTTTTTCGGAGCTCCACCGGAGGGGGCATCGATCACGGAGGGCTTCTACATCAACACCATAGCCCCCCCGATGAAGTGTGAGTAGTTTACTTCAGACCTTCGAGTCTATAGTTATTAGCTAGATGGCTTCTTCTCTCTCTTTGGATCTCAATACAAAGTTCTCCCCCTCTTTTGTGGAGATCTATTCAATGTAATCTTCTTTTGCGGTGTGTTTGTTGGGACCGATGAATTGTGGGTTTATGATCAAGTTTATGTATGAACAATATTTGAATCTTCTCTGAATTCTTTTATGTATGATTGTTTATCTTTGCAAGTCTCTTCGAATTATCAGTTTGGTTTTGCCTACTAGATTGATCTTTCTTGCAATGGGAGAAGTACTTAGCTTTGGGTTCAATCTTGCGGTGTCCTTTCCCATTGATAGTAGGGGCAGAAAGGCACGTATTGTATTGTTGCCATCGAGGATAACAATATGGGGTTTATATCATATTGCATGAGTTTATCCCTCTACATCATGTCATCTTGCTTAAAGCGTTACTCTGTTCTTATGAACTTAATACTCTAGATGCATGCTGGATAGCGGTCGATGTGTGGAGTAATAGTAGTAGATGCAGGCAGGAGTCGATCTACTTGTCTTGGACATGATGCCTATATACATGATCATACCTAGATATTCTCATAACTATGCTCAATTCTGTCAATTGCTCAATAGTAATTTGTTTACCCACCGTGAATACTTATGCTCTTGAGAGAAGCCACTAGTGAAACCTATGCCCCCCGGGTCTATTTTCCATCATCTTAATCTTCCAACACTTGTTATTTTTATTGCCTTTTATTTTACTTTGCATCTTTATCATAAAAATACCAAAAATATTATCTTATCATATCTATCAGATCTCACTCTCGTAAGTGACCATGTAGGGATTGACAACCCCTTATCGCGTTGGTTGCGAGGATTTATTTGTTTGTGTAGGTGCGAGGGACTCGTGCGTGGCCTCTTTCTGGATTTATACCTTGGTTCTCTAAAACTGAGGGAAATACTTCCGCTACTTTGTTGCATCACCCTTTCCTCTTCAAGGCAAAACCAACGCAGTGCTCAAGAGGTAGCAGCGTCCCGTCAACTCACGCCTGCTTGCACGGCACACGGGTCACGCGCCGGCACATATTTTTTTTCTATTTGGATTATTAATGATGCCACTTTATTGATTAACCGAGGCATGGCACGTATCCATTGTTGGTCTAACGCTCACGGTTCAAGTAAATAATCTGTTTGGGATATTGGTTCCCAATTATTAATAATCTCCCATCTATAATTAGATAAAGATTACATCAAAACTGGTCCCAAATTTGACCAAAAAAGTACAATGCCAGTTTATATTCGTGTCCATATGACAACACGATAAGTTTCATGAACTTCAAATAAGCTTTGGATGTACAAGAATTTAAAAATCAAGATTCTCAATATTTGGAATTTGTTGCACGGGGAGTAAACATGCACCCAGTGAGACACATGTGTTTTTGCAATCCATTTAGGTGCACTGTCACGTGTGCATGTAGCTCCAATTTGATTTTTTGCACATTATACCCGTAGAAAATCAATCAATCGATGTACTACAACGTCTTATTGATCTCTGTGATTTTTTTGAAATTAAAACGTCCCTCCTTTGGTAACATATATGTTCACCGCGGGATAATTAATTTAACATGCATCGTAGTTGCGGTGGATTCGCGGTGTGTGTGTGTGGGTGTGTGCGTCTGGGGGTGGCGGGTGGCTCGCAGTACACTACGAGTTGTGAGCCACCCTGTGGGTTGGCCGTTTTGTTCGGCAGGCGGTGCCACATCAGAGTCATCAAATCATTATTTAAAACATTACACAACCCTTTCATACATAAATGTTTTGGCCACATGCAGTCAATGGTTGTCCTACACGACACTCGATACTTGCGTGTGACGCTTTCTATGGGCCCGCGAGATCGTTGTCCATCACTTTGACGAACAGCCGACAGTGAGGTTAATTTGACTAGCAAGGTAGAATCTTTTTTGTTTGTGTTATGGTGGTATATAGTACGCGTCGAAGAGGTGGGAGGGGACTAGCATATATACTATACATACACGTCCATGAACAAGTACACCTCACTCAGTGTTGGGGCTTTTTGGTTTCCGAGGCACGTGCCACATCAAAATTGTGAAATTGGCTATTCAAACATCACACGACACCTTTTTAGCCCACATGCATATCCTAGCTAGGACACTCATGTGTGACGCTTCCATCTGTGGGCCCATGAGGCCATTGTCGATGCATGCATGCATCACTTTGACCTACATCGGGAGAGGTTAATTAATTTCACCATCGATGAGGATTCTTTTGGGTTGTACATATATTACGGCAGGAGCATATAGTATGCAGTGAAGACGGGGAAGGGGGCCATCATATGTAGTATGCTTGATGAACCTCGCTCTGTGTGGGTGCATGGTTTACAGTTTTTGAGGCATGTGGCACATCAAAGTTGTGCATTTTGGGTATTCAACATATATATGTTTGACCCACATGAAAAGCGGTTGTGGTTGTCCTCTCGCACCCACTTAAGCGGTTATTAGTGATATTTATGCTTTCCATCTGTGGGCCCGCTTGGTCCATCACTACTTTTTTCCTGACAACAAGAGAGGTTAATTTGACTTCGGAGGGGATTATTATTTTTGATCTAGGATGACATGCATGATACAGTTTGAGCACACACACATGCTTGTGTACGCATGAAGCCCTCCCATCAAGTCGAAGTGGCTAGTACAACGACACATCATTTACCAATCTCGCTCTGTGTGGGGAGCTAGTGTATGATTTTTGACACACGCGCCACATCAATGTTGTGTATTCAAACATGCATGCACGCATCACCTCCATACATATGCATGTAGTGGTTTCCTTCGAACAGTACACTCCATCGCGTGGTTATCGGCGACAACCCTATATATTCATGGGCCCGCGTGGACATCCATGATCACCTTGACCAACAACAAGATAGGTTACCATGGCAGATTCTTCATTTGGTTCGTCTTATCATAGTATAGGTTATGGTGAGATTCATACCTTAGGTTTGAGCGCATATACTATGCACGCATGCATGCATGAATCCCCGTCGTTGGCTTGAAGTGTGGTGTAACATACATATGCATCATCAACCTAACCCTCACTCAGTGTGGGGATTTCTAGTTCGAAATCATGGTGCCACATCAAAGTTGTTCCATTGTTACTCAAAAACACACCTCTCCATACATATGTTTGGGCCACACGCATGCAGTGGATGTCTTCGGGAACTAACTACTTGCGTGATTATTGGCGAGCTAGCCCATCTTCGAGGTCGCATGGACGGCCATCACTTTGACCAACAACAAGAGAGAGGTTGTACGACCAAGGTGGATTGTTCTTGGTCCATTTTACGATCCATCTTGGTGAGATATGCCTCTGTGGCCCGCCGACTGAAAGTGTGTGGGGGTGCTACTTCGCACTTTGCTAGCTGAACCTCGGTTGGGGGGCATGCATTCATAGCTTAGGATTCCCTTCGTGGTGACACGAGGGTGGGGTGGGGGCTGCTAGCTACTTCGCACTTTGCTAGGTGAACCTCGGTTGTGGCGGAGAGGCATGCATTCA
>NC_057797.1:713041906-713061526 GCF_018294505.1 Triticum aestivum | reverse complement strand
TGGGGGGCATGCATTCATAGCTTAGGATTCCCTTCGTGCCGACATGAGGGAGGAGGGGGGATGCTAGCTACTTCGCACTTTGCTAGGTGAACCTTGGTTGGGGGGGAGGGGCATGCATTCATAGCTTAGGATTCCCAATTCGTGTCGACACGATGGGGGGTGGGGACAAGCAATACTGTGCGCTTTGCGAGAGAGGTGCCACATTGAAGTTGCATTTGGTATTTGAAAATCAAACCACCCTTTTGATACATAAATTTGATCCACATGCAAGTGTGTTCGTGTTCTGACCCTCTCCCGCGTCATTTTTCTCCAAATTTATGAACGTTAGACAAGTCGGATGACGCAACAGACACGGTTCACTCAAACTAATTGTGTGCCATGCCGTTGCCCCTGTCACGCACACATCCGCACAGTACATTGGGCTCCACGAGGCTCCCCCTCTCAAAAATATCAGCCCGCCTCAAGGGTTTTTCTGTTTCGTAACACACGGTTGTTATCTCCGAACCGTGTGTGATGTTTCTTGTTCCCAATCCTGGCTGCATCCCTAGAAAATATCTACCCGCCTCGAGGCTTTTTATGTTTCATAACACACGATTGTTATCTCTGGCCCATGTGCGATGTTTCTTGTTCCCAATCCCGCCTGCATCCCTAGAAAATATATGCCCGCCTCGATGGTTTTTCTATTTCATAACACACAGTTGCTATCTCCGGACCGTGTGTGATGCACTATCATCTAAATTTTCAGTAGCCCGGCATTTCACTCCCACATTTGACTCCCGCGTAGTAAAATTTTCAGTACCCGCATCATTTCCTCGAACACCCCCCCCCCTCCACACACACACACTGAAAGTGCAACTATCCCTGGGTGGATTTGGTAATTCCTAACAACATATAGCCCATTGAGCTAATGCTATTTCAAGATAAATATTTCAGGAAAGCTCAATGTTTGGCATGGCATGGATCAGAAAGTGGACCCCTCAAAATACTAAGAACACATGTTGGCTCAAGCTCAAGACTCTACATTTTACTTTTAGTGATCCAAGATCACATTGAGTCCATAGGAAAAGCCAATACTATTAGAAGGGGCTGAGGTGTTGCTTAATGAGTTACTTGCTCAAAATGCTTAGTGATATGCTCCAAAACCCTCAACTACTTTCTCATATCCACATATGTCCCAAACCAAAAGTCAAACTCGGCCCCACTGACATTTCCTACCCGGCGCCACCGAGCTCACTTGACATAGCCACTGCCACAAACCCTAGTCATTTCGGTCTCACTGATAGGGAACTAGGTCTCACCGAGATGGGATTGCAAACTCTCTGTTTCCCTTCGTAATGTTTCGGTCCCACCAAGTTCGCAATGCAAACTCCCTGTTTCCCCTTCGTGACCCCACGCTCTCCCATCCCCCCCCCCCATTCGTACACCGAGGCCGCCAAAACCCGCGAAACCCCACGCTCTTCCATCGGCCTCCCGACCGCCACCCAGCCGGAGACTCTTCCCTGACTACGTCGTCCACCGCAACAGCTCGCCGTCCCTCATCCACCGCACCATATGAGGATCTATTGTCGATCTCGTCGTCCCGCCAGATCAGCCGCCCCATCCTCCACCTCCAAGGAGCTGCACTGACGTTCGCCTCGTCTATCACGCCACCTCAATCCCCACAGCGCTGTCTTGACCTGCCCCACCGGAACTGTAGCACCCTCACCAATTCCTCTGATGAAGCCGAGGCCAACTCGGCGCCACCAAGGAGGTTCTGCACTCACCGCTGCATTTTATCTTTTATTCGATCTCACGGGGCTGCCGGTGCTCGATACCGAGCAGACATGGCGTGTCTCCATTGACAGCGCCGTCGCCGGCCACATCATCCACGGCGTCTCTCCCCCATGTCGTTGCTTCCTCAGCGGCGACTTCCACAATGGCACTAACTACAGCTGCTCCGGCTCTCGCTCGCGCTACGGCTCTGTTCTTGCTGTCGATCGCGCTACTGCACTGCTCTTGCTTTCGTTCGTGCTGCTGCTCTGCTCTTGCTCTCGCTTGCGCTACTGCTGCTGTTGGGGAACGTAGTAATTTCAAAATTTTCCTACACACATGCAAGATCATGGTGATGCATAGCAACGAGAGGGGAGAGTGTTGTCCATGTACCCTCGTAGACCGAAAGCGGAAGCATTAGCACAACGCGGTTGATGTAGTCATACGTCTTCACGATCCGACTGATCAAGTACCGAACATACGGCACCTCTGAGTTGAGCACACATTCAGCCCGATGACGTCCCTCGAACTCCGATCCAGCCGAGTGTTGAGGGAGAGTTTCGTCAGCACGACGGCGTGGTGATGATGATGATGTTCTACCGACGCAGGGCTTCGCCTAAGCACCACGATATAATCAAGGTGGATTATGGTGGAGGGAGGCACCGCACACGGCTAAGAGATCAAAAGATCAATCGTTGTCTCTATGGGGTGCCCCCTGGCCACGTATATAAAGGAGTGGAGGAGGGGAGGGGCCGGCCCTCTCTATGGCGCGCCCTAGGGGAGTCCTACTCCCACTGGGAGTAGGATTCCCCTTTTCCTAGTAGAACTAGGATCCCTTCAAAGTAGTAGGAGTAGGAGAGAAGGAAAGGGAAGGGAAAAGGAGAAGGAAGGAAGGGGGCGCCCCCCTCCATAGTCCAATTCGGACCAGCCCATGGGGAGGGGTGCGGCCACCCTTTGAGGCCTTTCTCTCCTTTCCCGTATGGCCCATTAAGGCCCAATACGAATTCCCGTAACTCCCCGGTACTCCCGAAAATACCCGAATCACTCGGAACCTTTCCGATGTCCGAATATAGTCGTCCAATATATTGATCTTTACGTCTCGACCATTTTGAGACTCCTCGTCATGTCCCCGATCTCATCCGGGACTCCAAACTCCTTCGGTACATCAAAACACATAAACTCATAATATAACTGTCATCGAACTTTAAGCGTGCGGACCCTACGGCTTCGAGAACTATGTATACATGACCGAGACACGTCTCCGGTCAATAATCAATAGCGGAACCTGGATGCTCATATTGGCTACTACATATTCTACGAAGATCTTTATCGGTCAAACCGCATAACAACATACGTTGTTCACTCTGTCATCGGTATGTTACTTGCCCGAGATTCGATCGTCGGTATCTCAATACCTAGTTCAATCTCGTTACCGGCAAGTCTCTTTACTCGTTCCGTAACATATCATCCCACAACTAACACATTAGTTGCAATGCTTGCAAGGCTTATAGTGATGTGCATTACCGAGTGGGCCCAGAGATATCTCTCCGACAATCGGAGTGACAAATCCTAATCTCGAAATACGCCAACCCAACAAGTACCTTCCGAGACACCTGTAGAGCACCTTTATAATCACCCAGTTATGTTGTGACGTTTGGTAGCACACAAAGTGTTCCTCCGGTAAACGGGAGTTGCATAATCTCATAGTCATAGGAACATGTATAAGTCATGAAGAAAGCAATAGCAACAAACTAAACGATCAAGTGCTATGCTAACGAAATGGGTCAAGTCAATCACATCATTCTCTAATGATGTGACCCCGTTAATCAAATGACAACTCATGTCTATGGCTAGGAAACTTAACCATCTTTGGTTCAACGAGCTAGTCAAGTAGAGGCATACTAGTGACATATTGTTTGTCTATGTATTCACACATGTATTATGTTTCCGGTTAATACAATTCTAGCATGAATAATAAACATTTATCATGATATAAGTAAATAAATAATAACTTTATTATTGCCTCTAGGGCATATTTCCTTCAGTCTCCCACTTGCACTAGAGTCAATAATCTAGTTCACATCGCCATGTGATTTAACATCAATAGTTCACATTACCATGTGATTAACACCCATAGTTCACATCGTCATGTGACCAACACCCAAAGGGTTTACTAGAGTCAATAATCTAGTTCACATTGCTATGTGATTAATACCCAAAGAGTACTAAGGTGTGATCATGTTTTGCTTGTGAGGGAAGTTTAGTCAACGGGTCTGCCACATTCAGATCCGTATGTATTTTGCAAATTTCTATGTCAACAATGCTCTGCACGGAGCTACTCTAGCTAATTGCTCCCACTTTCAATATGTATCCAGATTCAGACTTTGAGTCATCTGGATCAATGTCAAAACTTGCATCGACGTAACCCTTTACGACGAACCTTTTGTCACCTCCATAATCGAGAAACATATCCTTATTCCACTAAGGATAATTTTGACCAATGTCAAGTGATCTACTCCTAGATCACTATTGTACTCCCTTGCCAAACACAGGGCAGGGTATACAATAGGTCTGGTACATAGCATGGCATAGTTTATAGAACCTATGGCTGAGGCATAGGGAATGACTTTCATTCTCTCTCTATCTTCTGTCGTGGTCGGGTTTTGAGTCTTACTCAGTTTCACACCTTGTAACACAGGCAAGAACTCTTTCTTTGACTGTTCCATTTTGAACTACTTCAAAATCTTGTCAAGGTATGTACTCATTGAAAAAATTTATCAAGCATCTTGATCTATCTCTATAGATCTTGATGCTCAATATGTAAGAAGCTTCACCGAGGTGTTTTTTGAAAAAACTCCTTTCAAACATTCCTTTATGCTTTGCAAAATAATTCTACATTATCTCCGATCAACAATATGTCATACACATATACTTATCAGAAATGTTGTAGTGCTCCCACTCACTTTCTTGTAAATACAGGCTTCACCGCAAGTCTGTATAAAACTATATGTTTTGATTAACTTATCAAAGCGTATATTCCAACTCTGAGATGCTTGCACCAGTCCATAGATGGATCGCTGGAGCTTGTATATTTTGTTAGTACCTTTAGGATTGACAAAACCTTCTGGTTGCATCATATACAACTCTTCTTTAATAAATCCATTAAAGAATGCAATTTTGTTTATCCATTTGCCAGATTTCTAAAATGCGGCAATTGCTAACATGATTCGGGCAGACTTCAGCATAGTACGAGTGAGAAACTCTCATCGTAGTCAACACCTTGAACTTGTCAAAAACCTTTTTGCGATAATTCTAGCTTTGTAGATAGTAACACTACTATTAGCGTCCGTCTTCCTCTTGAAGATCCATTTAATCTCAATGGCTTGCCGATCATTGGGCAAGTCAATCAAAGTCCATACTTTGTTCTCATACATGGATCTCGTCTCAGATTTCATGGCCTCAAGCCATTTTGCGGAATCTGGGCTCATCATCGCTTCCTCATAATTCGTAGGCTCGTCATGGTCAAGTAATACGACCTTCAGAATAGGATTACCGTACCATTCTGGTGCGGATCTCCCTCTGGTTTACCTACGAGGTTCAGTAGTAACTTGATCTGAAGTTACATGATCATCATCATTAGCTTCCTCACTAATTGGTGTAGTAGTCATAGGAACAGATTTCTGTGATGAACTACTTTCCAATAAGGGAGCAGGTACAGTTACCTCATCAAGTTCTACTTTCCTCCCACTCACTTCTTTCGAGAGAAACTCCTTCTTTAGAAAGGATCCATTCTCAGCAATGAATATCTTGCCTTCGAATCTGTGATAGAAGGTGTATCCAACATTTTCTTTTGGATATCCTATGAATACGCACTTCTCCGATTTGGGTTTGAGCTTATCAGGTTGAAACTTTTTCACATAAGCATTGCAACCTCAAACTTTAAAGAAACGATAGCTTAGGTGTCTTGCCAAACCATAGCTCATACGGTGTCATCTCAATGGATTTAGATGGTGCCCTATTTAATGTGAATGTAGTTGTCTCTAATGCATAACCGCAAAACGATAGTGGTAAATCGGTAAGAGACATCATAGATCGCACCATATCTAATAAAGTACGGTTACGATGTTCGGATACACCATTACACTATGGTGTTCCAGGTGGCACGATTTTGTGAAACTATTCCACATTGTTTTAATTGAAGACCAAACTCGTAACTCAAATATTTGTCTCTGCGATCAGATCGTAGAAAATTTATTTTCTTGTCACGATGATTTTCCACTTCACTCTGAAGGTTTTTGAACTTTTCAAATGTTTCAGACTTATGTTTCATCAAGTAGATATACCCATATCTGCTCAAATCATCTGTGAAGGTCAGAAAATAATGATACCCGCCGCGAGCCTCAACATTCATCGGACTGCATACATCAGTATGTATTATTTCCAATAAGTCAGTTGCTTGCTCCATTGTTTCGAAGAACTGAGTCTTAGTCATCTTGCCCATGAGGCACGGTTCGCAAGCATCAACTGATTCATAATCAAGTGATTCCAAAAGCCCATCAACATGGATTTTCTTCATGCGCTTTACACCAATATGACCTAAACGGCAGTGCCACAAATAAGTTGCACTATCATTATTATCTTTGCATCTTTTGGCTTCAATATTATGAGAATGTGTATCACCATGATCGAGATCCAACAAACCATTTTCATTGGGTGTATGACCATAGAAGGTTTTATTCATGCAAACAGAACAGCAATTTATTCTCTTACTTAAATGAATAACCGTATTGCAATAAACATGATCAAATCATATGCATGCTTCAACGCAAACACCAAATAACACTTATTTAGGTTCAACACTAATCCCGAAAGTATAGGGAGTGTGCGATGATGATCATATCAATCTTGGAACCACTTCCAACACACATCGTCACTTCACCCTTAACTAGTCTTTGTTCATTCTGCAACTCCCGTTTCGAGTTACTACTCTTAGTAACTGAACTAGTATCAAATACCGAGGGGTTGCTATAAACACTAGTAAAGTACACATCAATAACATGTATATCAAATATAGCAATGTTCACTTTGCCATCCTTCTTATCCGCCAAATACTTGGGGCAGTTCCGCTTCCAGTGACCAATCCCTTTGCAGTAGAAACACTTAGTCTCAGGCTTAGGTCCAGACTTGGGCTTCTTCACTTGAGCAGCAACTTGCTTGCCGTTCTTCTTGAAGTTGCCTTTCTTTCCCTTTCCCTTTTCTTGAAACTAGTGGTCTTGTTATTCATCAACACTTGATGCTCTTTCTTGATTTCTACCTTCATCAATTTCATCATCATGAAAAGCTCGGGAATCATTTACGTTATCCCTTGCATACTATAGTTCATCACGAAGTTCTACTAACTTGGTGATGGTGACTAGAGAATTATGTCAATCACTATTTTATCTGGAAGATTAACTCCCACTTGATTCAAGCGATTGTAGTACCCAGACAATCTGAGCACATGCTCAATGCTTGAGTTATTCTCCTCCATCTTTTAGCTATAGAACTTGTTGGAGACTTCATATCTCTCAACTCAGGTATTTGCTTGCAATATTAACTTAAACTCCTGGAACATCTCATATGGTCCATGACGTTCAAAATGTCTTTGAAGTCCTAATTCTAAGCCGTTTAAGCATGGTGCACTAAACTATCAAGTAGTCATCATATTGAGCTAGCCAAACGTTCATAACGTCTGTATCTGCTCCTACAATAGGCCTGTCACCTAGCGGTGCATCAAGGATATAATTCTTCTGTGCAGCAATGAGGATAATCCTCAGATCACGGATCCAATCCGCATCATTGCTACTAACATTTTTCAACTTAGTTTTCTCTAGGAACATATCAAAATAAAACAGAGGAGCTAAACGCGAGCTATTGATCTACAACATAGATATGCTAATACTACCAGGACTAAGTTCATGATAAATTAAAGTTCAATTAATCATATTACTTAAGAACTCCCACTTAGATAGACATCCCTCTAATCATCTAAGTGATCACGTGATCCATATCAACTAAACCATAACTGATCATCACGTGAAATGGAGTAGTTTTCAATGGTGAACATCATTATGTTGATCATATCTACTATATGATTCACGCTCAACCTTTTGGTCTCCAGTGTTTCGAGGCCATATCTGCATATGCTAGGCTCGTCAAGTTTAACCCGAGGATTTCTGCGTGTGCAAAACTGGCTTGCACCCATTGTAGATGGACGTAGAGCTTATCACACCCGATCATCACGTGGTGTCTGGGCACGACGAACTTTGGCAACGGTGCATACCCAGGGAGAACACTTTTATCTTGAAATTTAGTGAGAGATCATCTTATAATGCTACCGTCAATTAAAGCAAGATAAGATGCATAAAAGATAAACATCACATGCAATCAAAATATGTGACATGATATGGCCATCATCATCTTGTGCCTTTGATCTCCATCTTCAAAGCATCGTCATGATCTCCATCATCACTGGCATGACACCATGATCTCCATCATCTTGATCTATATCAATGTGTCGTCACATGGTTGTCTCGCCAACAATTGCTCTTGCAATAACTGCTATCGCATAGCGATAAAGTAAAGCAATTATTTGGCGCTTGCATCTTATGCAATAGAGAGATAACCATAAGGCTTTTGCCAGTTGCCGATAACTTCAACAAAACATGATCATCTCATACAACAACTTATATCTCATCACGTCTTGACCATATCACATCACAACATGCCCTGCAAAAACAAGTTAGACGTCCTCTACTTTGTTGTTGCAAGTTTTACGTGGCTGCTACGGGCTGAGCAAGAACCATTCTTACCTACGCATCAAAACCACAACGATAGTTTGTCAAGTTGGTGCTGTTTTAACCTTCGCAAGGACCGGGTGTAGCCACACTCGGTTCAACTAAAGTTGGAGAAACTGACACCCGCTAGTCACATGTGTGCATAGCACGGCGGTAAAGCAGTCTCACGTAAGCGTATGCGTAATGTCGGTCCGGGCCGCTTCATCCAAATACCGCCAAACCAAAGTATGACATGCTGGTAAGCAGTATGACTTATATCGCCCACAACTCACTTGTGTTCTACTCGTGCATATTACATCAACGCATAAAACCTGGCTCTGATGCCACTGTTGGGGAACGTAGTAATTTCAAAATTTTCCTACGCACATGCAAGATCATGGTGATGCATAGCAAGGAGAGGGGAGAGTGTTGTCCACGTACCCTCGTAGACCGAAAGTGGAAGCTATAGCACAATGCGGTTGATGTAGTCGTACGTCTTCACGATCCGACCGATCAAGTACCGAACGTACAGCACCTCCGAGTTCAGCACACATTCAGCCCGATGACGTCCCTCGAACTCCGATCCAGCCGAGTGTTTAGGGAGAGTTTCATCAGCACGACGGTGTGGTGATGATGATGATGTTCTACCGACGTAGGACTTCGCCTAAGCACCGCTATGATATAATCCAGGTGGATTATGGTGGAGGGAGGCACCGCACACGGCTAAGAGATCAAGAGATCAAGTGTTGTCTCTATGGGGTGCCCCCTGGCCACGTATATAAAGGAGTGGAGGAGGGGAGGGGCCGGCCCTCTCTATGGCGCGCCCTAGGGGAGTCCTACTCCCGATTCCCCTTTTCCAAGTAGAACTAGGATCCCTTCCAAGTAGTAGGAGTAGGAGAGAAGGAAAGGGAAGGGAAAAGGAGAAGGAAGGAAGGGGGCGCCCCCCTCCCTAGTCCAATTCGGACCAGCCCATGGGGAGGGGTGCGGCCACCCTTTGAGGCCTTTCTCTCCTTTCCCGTATGGCTCATTAAGGCCCAATACAAATTCCCGTAACTCCCCGGTACTCCCGAAAATACCCGAATCACTCGGAACCTTTCGATGTCCGAATATAGTCGTCCAATATATAGATCTTTACATCTCGACCATTTCGAGACTCCTCGTCATGTCCCCGATCTCATCCGGGACTCCAAACTCCTTCGGTACATCAAAACACATAAACTCATAATATAACTGTCATCAAACTTTAAGCGTGCAGACCCTACGGCTTCGAGAACTATGTAGACATGACCGAGACACGTCTCCGGTCAATAACCAATAGCGGAACCTGGATGCTCATATTGGCTCCTACATATTCTACGAAGATCCTTATCGGTCAAACAGCATAACAACATATGTTGTTCCCTTTGTCATCGGTATGTTACTTGCCCGAGATTCGACCGTCGGTATCTTAATACCTAGTTCAATCTCATTACCGGCAAGTCTCTTTACTCATTCCGTAACACATCATCCCACAACTAACTCATTAGTTGCAATGCTTGCAAGGCTTATAGTGATGTGCATTACCGAGTGGGCCTAGAGATACCTCTCCGACAATCGGAGTGACAAATCCTAATCTCGAAATACGCCAACCCAACAAGTACCTTCGGAGACACCTGTAGAGCACCTTTATAATCACCCAGTTACGTTGTGACGTTTGGTAGCACACAAAGTGTTCCTCCAGTAAACGGGAGTTGCATAATCTCATAGTCATAGGAACATGTATAAGTCATGAAGAAAGCAATAGCAACAAACTAAACGATCCAGTGCTATGCTAACGGAATGGGTCAAGTCAATCACATCATTCTCTAATGATGTGACCCCGTTAATCAAATGACAACTCATGTCTATGGCTAGGAAACTTAACCATCTTTGATTCAATGAGCTAGTCAAGTAGGGCATACTAGTGACATACTCTTTGTCTATGTATTCACACATGTATTATGTTTCTAGTTAATACAATTCTAGCATGAATAATAAACATTTATCATGATATAAGGAAATAAATAATAACTTTATTATTGCCTCTAGGGCATATTTCCTTCAACTGCTGCTGCTGCATGACCTCCGGCAGCTACAGGAGTTGCTGCTTTAGCACTCGCTCGCGGTGCTACTGCACGACTTGCTCTCTGCTAGTGTGTTCCCTGCTCGAGCGTCTGTTGATTTAGATCACTGCTTCTCTGCTACTAGTGCTCGAATGCCCTAAACATCTATTGCAATGCTCTGTTACTAGTTCAATCAGTTTCGACAGTAAAATTCAGTTTCGACTGTGAAGTTCATTTCTTCAGTTAAGTTCACAGTGAACAGTACTTACAGCATCTGTCGGAGCGGCCATGGCACGGCTGATGCGTTTTACATCTACCACTTTTTGGTGATGTATTTTACATCATCTATTGCAGATGATATTAGGGTCCCACTTCAGATTAACGTTGTCTGTCTTGTCATGCTTCAGCCTCGTCGCCATTCACCTTAGCGGAGCTGCTCCAATGACGGAACCGTCCATCACAGCGGAGCAGTACCCTCGGCGCCATTTCCATAGGCCTCGGATCTTCTTCCCCACCTCCGACAGTCACACCCGCATCATCACCGTCCTCCACGTCCAACCCAATGATGTTGAGGTCCACAAGGCTATGCCAAAGAGGTTGTACACTCGTCGCATCACTTTGTTTCTCCATTCCTCTGTTCTTCCAATTCACGTGAGCCAAACACCCAGGTTGACTGAAATACTATGTTTCCAAATGCTCTGTTTTGCACATGCATTCCTATCCTATTCATGTGTTTTTCCTGTCCCTTCATTTATAGAATCTTCCAATTCTAAGGAGCTAAGGGAGTCCTGGATTAGGGGGTCTCCGGATAGCCGGACTATATCCTTTGGCCGGACTGGACTATGAAGATACAAGATTGAAGACTTCGTCTCATGTCCGGATGGGACTTTACTTGGCGTAGAAGGCAAGCTAGGCAATACGGATATGTATATCTCCTCCTTTGTAATCGACCTTGTGTAACCCTAGCCCCCTCTGGTGTCTATATAAACCGGAGGGTTTTAGTCCGTAGGACAACAACAATCATACCATAGGCTAGCTTTTAGGGTTTAGCCTCTTCGATCTCGTGGTAGATCAACTCTTGTACTACTCATATTATCAAGAACAATCAAGCAGGACGTAGGGTATTACCTCCATCAAGAGGGCCCGAACCTGGGTAAACATCATGTCCCCTGCCTCCTGTTACCATCCGCCTTAGACGCACAGTTCGGGACCCCCTACCCGAGATCCGCCGGTTTTGACACCGACATTGGTGCTTTCATTGAGAGTTCCACTGTGTCGTCACCATAAGGCAGGATGCCTTGTCTTGTTGTTAAAAACAACATTACCGCCGGGGGAGCCCTGGCTGTCAGCCAAACTCTCCGGCTAGGCAGTTTCATCATGACCGCCCGTTCGGCTGCTGCACCGACGATGACTTCTCAGGTCATCGAAAACAGCCTCCACGTCGGCTCGGAATTTGCCGAGCAGATGGATCCAATGGAGCTCTCACCCCTAAACGAGCTCTTGGATCACATCACCGCCTTGGGAGTCTCTACGGACTATGATCGGATTGGGCTTAAACCCGATCAAAGGGAGATTAACTCTCCACCGATCACCCATCATATTCCGGTGGTGGAGGAACAATCCGGCGATTCTTCCACTATCTTGAGGACTAACTATGTCCGGATTCCTGAGCTCTCTGAGCCGGATAGCCGTTTACGAGAGGATATCACCCAAGCCCTGAACCTAGAGTCAGGCGGCGGGCCAGACTTATCGGGCAACATCCCGAAACCCGAACTTCCAAGATTGGAAACTCCTCGACCCCTGGGTCTCAGATCGGGTAAGGGTTCGGACTCAAAGCCACCCACCCACCCAAGCATAAACGATTTTTCCAACATCAGGCAAGCGCCCCAGGAAACAGTACATCATTATTGGGCCAGATTCCTCCTTGTGATGAACAAGGTTAAGGACTGTCGCGAGGAAGACACAGTCTCATTTTTCTGCAATAATTGCACGGACAAGGGAATCCTTAACACCATAAGTCGCCGTGACATATCACACTTCGCCGACTTGGCGTCCATAGTACGAAAGTACTGTGCGATGGAAAGTGCCTGGAAAACCGAAACGAAATTTTGGGATAATCCGGCTCCGAATATACACCCAGTCCGAAGTAAAAGGGTGCACTATCATAAGACACCCGAGTTAACTACAAAGAAGCAAAGATCCTCTACAGGGCGTGGAACCGTATTGGAGGGATGGCTCAACGGACCCTGCAAAATTCATAGCACAGCGGATACCATACCAACACTCAGCCTTAGAGCATGTTGGGTACTCCGGCAGGTGGCCAAAAGTGGTGAGGATCTTCTCATCCCAGATGCCACAGAGCACCATCCTGGGGATAACAATACGGTATTAACAGTCTTTGAAACCAAGGCGCAAGCGAACACCCCGCAGCCTTGCCGAAATCTGCCATGTGGCAGCAATAAATCCATGGAGTGACACGGCTATTACCTTCAATGCCAGTGACGAACCTAAATTCCGAACAGCCCGAGCACCAACTGCACTGGTCCTCAGTCCAATTGTGGACGGCTTTCGACTCACCAAAGTACTCATGGACGGCGGCGGTGGATTAAACCTCATCTATGAGGAAACTCTTCAAAAAATGGAAATATACTGGAACCGCATTGAGCAAAGCAGCACAACCTTCAGAGGAATCATCCCTAGTCGGGAAGCACGCTGTGCAAGGAAAATCACACTAGATGTGGTATTCGGCATGCCGGAGAACTATAGGTCTGAAGAAATTACATTCCAAGTGGCCCCGTTCAGTAGCGGATACCACGCCCTTTTAGGGCAGGAGGCGTTCACGATCTTCCAAGCTATACCCCATTATGGGTACATGAAGCTCAAAATGCCCGGGCCCACCGGAATCATCACTCTCGCTAGTGATTCGGACACAGCACTCCGCGCTGAAAACAAAACAGCCGCATTGGCCCTCGAGGCATTATCCGAAGCCCTTGCGGCCGAGGAATTAACTGTGCTACGCTCCATAGTGGACAGGGACGACGTGATACTTGACAAAAGATCCAAGTCCACCTCTTTTAAACCAGTGGATGAAATAGTCAAATTCCAAGAACAGCCTCCACCGGGGCACAGTTAAACCCCGCTGTGGACGCCGCACTACGAGAGTTCCTGCGTGAGAATTGGGACATATTCGCCTGGCACCCCTCAGACATGCCAGGAATCCCACGCAGGCTGGCCGAGCACAGCCTCAATATTCTAAAGGGATTCAAGCCGGTCAAGTAGACTCTTCGGCGTTTCTCTGAACCTAAGAGACAAGCTATGGGAGAGGACACTAGTGCAGAACCGGGCAATAGCACCAGTTTGTAAGGCCCTTTAGTGCCGGTTCCATAACCGGCACTAAAGTGTGGACACTAAAGCCCCCCCCCCTTTAGTACCGGTTCAGCACGAACCAGTGCTAAAGGGCAACCACGTGGCACGAGCCAGCTCCGAGGGCCGGGAGCCCTTTAGTACCGGTTGGTAACACCAACCGGTACTAAAATGTTTGGGGTTTTTTGGTTTTATGATTTCTTTTTCATTTAATTTTGTGTTTTCCATTTTAATTCTTTTTCGTTTGCTGGTATTTTATGATACTACACATTGTACACGTTATGCATATATATATATAGAATTTCTAGTAGAACCAGTCATATATATATCATCAATGTCTCACAAACCACCATATTAATTCACACATACACACATGTATAGCTATATACAATTTCTCCTACATATGCATGTTGCCTTCGGAGCCAGTGGCATTAGCCTAATTGGTGCCTTCGGAGCACGATGACAATTGGAAGTGGTTCATGACCTGGTCGATCGGGGCGGTAGCGGGTAATAGTATTCTCCCTTTGGATTTATGACCTGGTCGAGCAAAAATCCCGCTATTTCCTCTTGAAGTGCTTCTACACGCTCCGTTTCTAGGAGCTTGTCCCGCACCTCTATGAACTATTAAGAAGGAGATCAATATGCATGTGTATTAGTTGTGTGACTAGATATCGATAATGGTGTAAAAATTGTGAATGGTGTTCTGACAAGCGTACCCATTCCTGTCTTTGAGATCTGCTCCTTTCGGACGCCATCATGCGAATGTTCTCGCAAACGCAGAATGCACACAGATCAGTCCCCTGCGCCTGCTTCAGGGCCTTTATTACGAGAATGGAATTTAATTTGATCATATAATAATTAATCAAGCATGATAATTAAAGAGATGGCAGCTAGCTAGCTAGCTAGTACTACTTAATTACTTACCTTGGGTCGAAACCATTTCAGCTGTCGTTTCATTCACCTTCCGTGACGCTGATGAACCTTGCCCAAGCCCTGCCTGCCGACAAAGAAAATGAATAAAGGGGTTATTAAATAGTTCATATCATGAAATGACGAACTAAATAGGCCGAGATATATAGTTAATAATGATTGAAATTACCTGTTGACTATCCCAAACAAGATGTTATAGTCACTATTTGCTTTGAGTAGTGAGTCCAGTATTTCAATTGTTCCGGCGTCAACTTTAATGATACACAAGATCCAGTGAAATCTGCATGCACACACGTTTGCATGTCTTAATTAAGCGGGCATATGTAAGCAAAAAACATGTAGCTAGCTAGTAGGCAAAAATAGAGAATTTGTAGTACAAGAAAGTGTGACTCACTGGAAGTTGTAAGGAAGTAGTATATCTTCATTGTATTTGAGGCGCTTCAAGAACTCTAGCATGCTGTCCTCTACCTGCTTTTGATGATGCTTGTTTATTTTCCATGTGTATTCATTAACGGTGTTTGGGTCAATGAACCCAATGCCATAGCGTCCACCTTTTCTCATTTCATACATCTTCATCCTGCATAATACCACAGAAAAGAACATAGTGAGGATAATTACATGTAATGATTGATCAAAAGGATCACTACAGCTAGCTTGAGACTTAAATTACAGAAAGAAATCACTTACAGACAATAGCAACTGACGATAGATTTGTCGAGTGCGTCTTGATTGTATAACTGAAACAGTTCAGAATACTCAACGGTCACAGGTTTCTGATGGTAGTAGTGATCCTTCTTGACTTGCACCATGAGGGACTCTCGATCGGATCTCTTGGTAATGTCCATGTACCATTGATGCAATTCATACATTTTCGTTGGGAGCTTCTTGACCTCTTCTGGCTTGACCAAAGGTTGGCCCCGGGCATATTTCCGTTTTATTTCCTCCTCTGTAAGCACAGGCATGTCCTCGATCTCGAGGAGTTGTCCAATAATGATTTTGAGAGTTTCAGCCTGCATTATATGCTCCTGGGTTATTACCACATCGCCCACCTCGGGAACGTAAACTGTTTGCCCACAATAATATTGGGCGCGCGTACTGTCACGTGTTGTTGGCGGCACAACAAGCGGGGGGATCGATTGCGCCACCTGTTCTCCCAGCTGGGCAACGGTTTTCCTGCATTTTTTGACAGCTGCTTGTTGTTTGCTCGAGCTCGAGCTCGCCTCCTTCTGTAGACGTTGTCGATGTAACTTCCTGATGTGGCGCTCATAGTCTGTGTCAACAGGCTTAGGAGCTGGTGGTTGAGCCATACGAATGAAGTGGTTAACTACTTCCACAGGCTCTTTCTCCCTTGGCGACGGTGGCGGTTTCGGTCCAAAATGGGTGTCGACTTCTGCCCGCACTATGGCATTGGTTTGCTCCTCGGTCCTGTCGTAAGCCCTCTCAGGAAGAGGAGTAGTGAGGTTTCGACCATATTTATATCGCTTGCCTCCGCCTGTACTTCCTGTACTATGACCTCGACTCGTACCGCTACGCACCATAGCTGTGGGGTGTCTCATCTGCGATTGTTGAGGCGGCGGAGACGGCTGACGGGGCTGAGTTGGACGAGGAGGAGTGGCCTGAAGCTGTGCCGGACTTGGAGGAGGAGTGGCCAGAGGTTGTGCCGGACTTGGAGGAGGAGTGGACGTCTGACGCTGTGTCGGACTTGGAGGAGGAGTGGCCTGACACTTTGCTGGACTTGGAGGAGGAGGAGTGGCCTCACGCGTTGGTGGACTTGGAGGAGCGGGAGTCTGCTGACTCGGTGGCGGACTTCGACGAGGAGTCGGGTGACGCGGTGTCGGTGGCCTTCGAAAGATGATGCAATCCTTTCTCCATAGGATGATACGATGTTTGGCATCTCCGAGTGTGTGCTCCTCGTCACCTCCAGGAATGTCAAGCTCTAGCCCCGAATATTGGTCCACCACCTCATCAACCACAACACGAGCATAGCCTGCTGGAATCGGGTTGCAATGGAAGGTTGCATCGGGGGAATTTGTATAAGCAACGCCGTCCGCCACCTTCAAGGATATGTTCTTAATTTTGAAGTGTAGCTCGCAGTTAGTGTTCTCCGCGATGTCATCCACGGGGTATCTATCCAGCATTGCGTCAAACGGGGCGGAACCCACGCTGCTTCTCGGGATGGATGGGGCGGTGGTATCCAATGCCGGATCATTCGCTAGCTGCTGCAGCTGCTGAGACCCCCTTTGCTGGCTAAGTGAGTCGATCTGCTCCTGCTGCTGCTGGAATTTGACTACCAACTCCGCGTGCGCTGATTCTAGGCCTTGAAGGCGTTCATAGTCCAGCTTCCTCTTCTCCTCCTCCATCTTCCTCTACTTCTCCTCCGCAATCTTCCTTCCTGCATGGGTTCTGTAGTCGGTGTTCCAGTCCGAAAACCCCTCATACCACGGAATAGCGCCCTTGCCTCGTGTTCTTCCCGGGTGTTCAGGATTTCCCAGGGCACGCGTAAGCTCGTCGTTCTCTCTGTTGGGATGGAACACCCCCGTTCGAGCCTCTTCTATTGCAACAAGTAAATTATCATCGGCTCTGTTCAGACATGCCTTCGTCGAAACTTTGCCTGTCTTCGGGTCCAACTCCCCCCCATGCGCATAGAACCAAGTCCTGCACCTGGGGGGCCAGCTCTTAGTAACCAGAGTGACATCTGCATCCTCCATCTCTTTCTCAGACTTATCCCACTTAGGCATTGCCACCTCGTAGCCACCTGGCCCCAGCTTATGGAACTTATCCTTTTTTCAGCATTCTTCTTGTTTATTCTTGACCGTTCCTTAGCTAATTCTGAATCCTTGAATTTCTCGAAATTGTCCCAATGAGCACTTTGATTCTCTAGTGTTCCCTCGAATACTGGAGTCTTCCTTCCTCCCTTGACGTACTTGTCCCATTCACGATTCTTGTGGTTCTTGAATGCAACCGCCATCTTCCTAAGAGCAGCATCCTTGACTTTCTACACATCTGCTTCTGTGAAATGATCTGGTAGGGTGAAATGTTCCATGAGAGTATCCCAAAGCAGACTTTTTTGTCTGTCATCGACAAAAGTAAGATCTGGACGTGGCTTTGCTGGCTCTCTCCATTCTTGAAGGGAGATCGGGAGTTGGTCCTTCACAAGAACTCCGCACTGACGAACGAACTTGTCCGCAATCTTCTTAGGTGCTAATGGTTCGCCATTAGGTTTGATTGCCTCGATATTATACTTTACGCCCTCCTTCAACTTTTTGTTCGGGCCTCGTTTCGTCCTGTTGCCTGAAGATTTGCTCGATCTGGATGGCTGAAAGAAGAAAGATCGATTCGTTAATATATCTTCAACTCATTTAAAACATGTGATGATCACCAGATGCCTGCTTATATAAATATATATACCTCGCCGGTCTTTGTTGTTTCAGGATCAACATGTTCTTCGTCATTTTCATAATCGTAGTTCATGACTTCATCAATTCGGTCGTCGCGATCGAATATCATATCACCCTCTCCGGTGTTGTTTAGAAATTCGGAGCCATCATAATCTTCTTCATTCTGATCATCATCTGGCCCGCGTATTATATCGAACATGGTATGTTCTCCCTCTCTGTCGGTATTGTCCGCCATAGCTTTTATTTAACTATGCCAAAAGAAATATAAAACAATTTAGTATTCAAATTACATCATCTCGAATAATAGATATAATCTCGAATACATCATCTCGAATAATAGATATAATCTCGAATACATCGTCTTGAATAATATATAATATTGAATAGTACATCACTAGCTAGGTAGCTAATTAAAGACCGAATGTTCCTGCGGCGCGGGCGGTGGACACCCAAAGAGAAGGAACCCTCACAGGATCATAGCTGAAGTGAGATCTCTGAAGAAACTGCCAGGTATTGGAGAACCTGCCGCCCTCTAACGCAACCATGTAGCGATGGACGTGCTCGTCCTCCTCCCTGACACGGCGACGTACCACCTCCGGCGGGGCCGGCTCCCTCCGCACCGAAACCGGCCCACACGAACGCCACCAAACGAGATCAGTCTCGACGACGGGACCCGGGGCCGGGTTCCTCATCAAGCGGTGCGCCCCTCCAGGCAGCACCTCCCAGTGCCAGCCCGGCGGAGCCCAGTCCCGGACATGGGTCAGTCGGACATCATCGCGGACGGGTCGACGGCGAGGATGCGGGCCGGGCATCATCGAGAACAAATACTAGCTATATGCCCACAAAAAGTAACATTTTTTAATGATTGGATTTTGATAACTAAAATTTCTAACATTTCTATATAACAGTAATTATGCTATCATTGCATATGTCAAAATTCTATATGCTATTTCATACTAATTCAGCATCTAACACTAAAAACAGAAAACACAACTTTTATACATCCATTAAAAAACTGAAAAACAACATTATATAAAAAAAATTCCATACTAATTAAACACTAATTATATCCATCTAACATGCATTCATACATATATACTAGTGAAAAAATAATAATCTAAAAAATCTAAACTAATTAAACATACAAAATACGTATATACTTATATATACATGCATTAATTCATGCATATGTACGTGTGTGTGTGTGTGTGTTCATCATGCTTGTGTGTGTGTATGGGCTCGGGGAGGGGCGGCGCCCATGGTGACCGCCGGGGGAGAGGGAGA
>NC_057797.1:713034652-713041606 GCF_018294505.1 Triticum aestivum | reverse complement strand
GGGGACGGCGCGACGGGGACGGGCCCGGGGCGGTGACGGAGACGAGGGCGGCGACGGGGACGGGGGCGGCGACGGCGACGGCGTCGATCGATCGGGGCGCGCGGGCGGTGCTTCAATGGGGAAACAGAGGAAGAAACAGAGGGAGAATGAAATTTTCGTAAGTGTTGTATATATAGAAGGCACCTTTAGTACCGGTTGGAGCCACCAACCGGTACTAAAGGCCTGTTTTGGCCAGGCCAAGCGGCGGGAATCGCACCCCCTTTAGTACCGGTTGGTGGCTCCAACCGGTACTAAAGGCCCCCCTTTAGTACCGGTTGGTTCCACGAACCGGTACTAAAGGGGGTGCGCTGGCGCAGGTGCGGTGCGCAAGTTTAGTCCCACCTCGCTAGCCGAGTGGCGACCGCACTGGTTTATAAACCCCCATGCGGTAGCTCTCTCGAGCTCCTCTCCAAAGCAGGCCTACTGGGCCTACATGTTCTGTTCTGCCCTGTTGGCCTACTGGGCCTTTGCGGGCCTACATCCTGGCCCAACAACAGGTTGGGTTTCTAGTCGTATGCAGGCCGCTCTGGCCTAGTAGGCGGGCTTTTTTATTTTTATTTTTGCTTTATTTATTTTTGAGTTGTTTTTTTTGTGTATTTAGAGTTTCTTTGTGAATATTTTTGCTTTAGGTACAAAAAATTACAAACTTTCTGTTAGTGCCCGTAGTTTTCAAATTTGAATAGTTTAAATTTTGAATTATTTGAAATTAGTGTGAATCACTAGTTTGTGAATAACTTAACTTTAAAAATCAGTAAAGGCATGAAAGAATTTGTTTGCACATAAAATTTCTTCGCGTTTCAAATGCCAAAACACATAATTAACTACCCTAACTATTATAGAGATTCCCTTCTGGGTGTGAAACACAGAAGAAAGTGATGATAGTGAAGCCGATCACATCCCAGATCTTTGGGTGTGAAACTTTTTCTTCGCGTGTGTCCCTTTGCGTCGTAACCATGGAAAATCTTCATCATTTAACGGGATGCTTGGGTCAATATTCACTGTGAATGGAGCAATTTCATCAAACTTTTCATAATCTTCTGAGTTGTCTGTCTTGTCATCCACTCCCACGATGTTTCTCTTCCCAGAAAGAACTATGTGCCGCTTTGGCTCATCATACGATGCATTCGCTTCCTTATCTTTTCTTTTTCTTGGCTTGGTAGACATGTCATTCACATAGAAAACCTGTGCCACATCATTGGCTAGGACGAATGGTTCGTCTGCATACGCAAGATTGTTGAGATCCACTGTTGTCATTCCGTACTGCGGGTCTTCCGTTACCCCGCCTCGTGTCATATTGACCCATTTGCACCGAAACAAAGGGACCTTCAAACCACGTCGATAGTCAAGTTCCCATATGTCCTGTATATAACCATACTATGTTTCCTTTCCCGTCTTGGTTTCTGCATCAAAGCGGACACCACTGTTTTGGTTGGTGCTCTTCTTATCTTGGGAGATTGTGTAAAATGTATTACCATTTATCTCGTACCCTTTGAAAGTCATTATATTCGAAGATGGTAACTGGGACAGCAAGTATAGGTCATCTTCAATAGAGGTGTCATGCATGGTACGTGTCTGCAACCAGCTGGAGAAACACCTGGTTTGTTCACGTGTAATCCAGTCATCAGACCGCTCCGGGTGTTTGGAGCGTAGCAAATTCTTGTGTTCATCCATATACGGAGCCACCAAGGCGGAATTCTGTAGAACTGTGTAGTGTGCTTCAGTGAGAGAATGTCCGTCCATACATATTATTTGTTCCCCTCCTAGCATGCCTTTTGCATCCAGTCTGCCCTTATGCCGCGATTCAGGAACACCAATCGGCTTAAGGTCAGGAATAAAGTCAATACAAAACTCAATGACCTCCTCATTTTGACGGCCCTTGGAGATGCTTCCTTCTGGCCTAGCACGGTTATGAACATATTTCTTTAAGACTCCCATGAACCTCTCAAAGGGGAACATATTATGTAGAAATACAGGACCCAAAACGTTAATCTCTTTGCATAGGTGAACTAGGACGTGCGTCATGATGTTGAACAAGGATGGTGGGAACACCAACTCGAAACTGACAAGACATTGCACCAAATCATTCTCTAACCTTGGTATGATTTCTGGATCGATTACCTTCTGAGAGATTGCATTGAGAAATGCACATAGCTTCACAATGGCTAATCGAATGTTTTCCGGTAGAAGCCCCCTCAATGCAACCGGAAGCAGTTGCGTCATAATCACGTGGCAGTCATGAGACTTTAGGTTCTGGAACTTTTTCTCTGCCATGTTTATTATTCCCTTTATATTCGACAAGAAGCCAGATGGTACCTTAATACTGAGCAGGCATTCAAAGAAGATTTCCTTCTCTTCTTTGGTAAGAGTGTAGCTTGCATGACCCTGATGTATGTCGTCTTTTCCGTGCATACGTTGCTGGTCCTCTCGTGCCTCAGGTGTATCTTTTGTCTTCCCATACACGCCCAAGAAGCCAAGCAGGGTCACACAAAGATTCTTCGTCACGTGCATCACGTCGATTGCGGAGCGGACCTCTAGGTCTTTCCAATAGGGCAGGTCCCAAAATATAGATTTCTTATTCCACATGGGTGCGCGTCCGTCAGTGTCATTCGGAACAGGTTGTCCACCAGGACCCTTTCCAAAGACCACCTTCAAATACTTGACCATATCATGTACATCAGCACCAGTACGGTGGCGAGGCTTCGTCCGGTGATCTGCCTCACCTTTGAAATGCTTGCCTTTCTTTCTTACGGGATGCCTGCTCGGAAGAAATCGACGATGTCCCAGGTACACATTCTTCTTACAATTAGCCAAATATATACTGTCGGTACCATCCAAACAGTGCGTGCATGCGCGGTATCCCTTGTTTGTCTGTCCTGAAAGGTTACTGAGAGCAGGCCAATCATTGATGGTCACGAACAGCAACGCCTTTAGGTCAAATTCTTCCCCCATGTGCTCATCCCACGCACGTACACCTGTTCCATTCCACAGTTGTAAGAGTTCTTCAACTAATGGCCTTAGGTACACATCAATGTCGTTGCCGGGTTGCTTAGGGCCTTGGATGAGCACTGGCATCATAATGAACTTCCTCTTCATGCACAACCAAGGAGGAAGGTTATACAAACATAGAGTCACAGGCCAGGTGCTATGGTTGCTGCTCTGCTCCCCAAAAGGATTAATGTCATCTGCGCGTAGACCACACCATACGCTCCTTGCATCATCTGCAAACTCCTTCCCGTACTTTCTTTCAATTTTTCTCCACTGTGACCCGTCAGCGGGTACTCTCAACTTTCCGTCTTTCTTACGGTCTTCTCTGTGCCATCGCATCGCCTTGGCATGCTCTTTGTTTTGGAACAAACATTTCAACCGTGGTATTATAGGAGCATACCACATCACCTTGGCAGGAATCTTCTTCCTGGGGCGCTCGCCCTCGACATCACCAGGGTCATCGCGGCTGATCTTATAGCGCAATGCACCACATACCGGGCAAGCGTTCAAATCCTCGTACTCACCGCGGTAGAGGATGCAATCATTAGGGCATGCATGTATCTTCTGCACCTCTAACCCTAGAGGGCAGACAGCCTTGTTTGCTTCGTACGTACTCTTGGGCAATTCGTTGTCCTTTGGAAGCATATCCTTTATCATTACCAGCAACTTTCCAAATCCCTTGTCAGATACACCATTCTCTGCCTTCCATTGCAGCAATTCCAGTGTGGTGCCCAGCTTTTTCTTGTCACCTACGTAGTTTGGGTACAACAATTTTTTGTGATCCTCTAACATGTGCTGCAACTTCTTCTTCTCCAAATCACTTGCGCGGTTTCTCTTTGCATCGGCAATGGCCCGACCTAGATCATCAACGGGCTCATCTGATGCCTCTTCTTCAGCTTCTTACCGCATTGCCGGCTCAGCTTCTTCCCCCATTGTTGTATCATCGTATTCAGGGAACCCATGGCCAGGATAGCTATCATCGTCCTCTTCTTCTTCATTGTCTTCCATCATAACCCCTCTTTCTCCATTCTTGGTCCAAACATTATAGTGGTGCATGAAACCGGACTTAAACAGGTGGACGTGAATGGTTCTTGACATAGAGTAATTATGACCATTCTTACAGCCAGCACATGGACAAGGCATAAAACCATCCGCCCGCTTGTTTGCCTCAGCCGCAAGCAGAAAAGTATGCACACCCTCAATGAACTGGGGAGAGCATCGGTCATCTTACATCCATTGCCGGCTCATCTTCATTACACAACACCGAATAGACCAAATTAATACAAGTTCATACATAAAGTTCATACAACACTTAAATGCAACAAACAAATAACTCTCTAGCTAAAGCATTTAAATGCAACAACAAATATGATCAAGATCGCAACTAAGGTAACAATGGATCCAACAGCATAATGATACCAAGCCTCACTATCGATGGCATATTTTCTAATCTTTCTAATCTTCAAGCGCATTTTCTCCATCTTGATCTTGTGATCATCGACGACATCGGCAACATGCAACTCCAATTCCATCTTCTCCCCCTCAATTATTTTCAATTTTTCTTTCAAGTACTCGTTTTCTCTTTCAACTAAATTTAACCTCTCGACAATAGGGTCGGTTGGAATTTACGGTTCACATACCTCCTAGAAAAAATTTCTATGTCAACTTCATGGGCATAATTTGTCATAAACACGAAATGCAACTAGTTTTAAAAGATAATATATATACCACATCTGAATCATAACAAGGACGAGGGCCAACGGGGATGGATATCAAAACCATGGCACTATATGTATAACAAACAACGTACGGGTAACATAATTATACGAGTAACTATATATCCAAATCACACAAACATCAATTTTTATATAAAATTTCATGAACAAGAGGCTCACCACAAGGTGGTGCCGGCGACGGGACGGTGCGGGCGATCGATGGTGGTTACGACGGAGATTTAGAAGGCACTAAGTAAACCACACCTACATATGCAAACTAAGTGTTATTTTTGACCTCAAATTGCATATAAATCAAATACTAGCACATATATATATATATCCTCCCAAATTACTAAACTCACAAATTAATCACTATATAAAGCATTGCAAGAGCTAATCTAGCAATGAGAGATGAAAGGACAAAGTTGCTAACCTTTGTGATCATTTGAATGGATGGGGGCCTTCAAATCTTGACAAATTTTGGGGAAAATGTGTGATGAGCTCGATAGGAAGAGGGGAAGAACAGAGAGAGGAGAGGGGAAAGGGGAAGAACAGAGCGAGCTCGGGTGGACAAAGGGTTTATGTAGGACGACCTTTAGTACCGGTTCGTGCCAAGAACCGGTACTAAAGGGGCTGGAGGGGCCCTAGTCTGACAACATCCTGCCACCACTCTCATTAGTACCGGTTCGTGGCACGAACCGGTGCTAAAGGTTCGCCACAAACCGGTACTAATGAAAGCGGCCCGGCTAGCCGTTGGAACCGGCACTAATGTATACATTAGTGCCGGCTCAAATACAAACCGGCACTAATGTGCTTCACGTTTGACCCTTTTTCTACTAGTGGGAACTAACCAAGTTATTGGAGGCCGGCTTCATTAGAGAAATAAAACACCCGGACTGGCTAGCAAACCTGGTGATGGTACCAAAGAAGGACAAATCCTGGCGCCTATGTGTCGATTTTAAGGACCTCAACAAGGCTTGCCCAAAGGATCCCTTCCCCTTCCCCCGAATTGATCAAATTATCGATGCTACCGCAGGACACGATTCATTGTGTTTCCTCGACGCATACTCCGGCTACCACCAAATCAAGATGGCGGAGTCCGACCAAGCCGCAACGGCATTTATAACACCATACGGCCCCTTCTGTTTCAACACAATGCCTTTTGGGCTCAAAAACGCCGGCGCAACATATCAGCGCATGATTCAGACATGTTTGGAGAAACAGATCGGCAAAACAGTAGAGGCATACGTAGATGATGTGGTCGTCAAAACCAAACACGTCGACTCTCTAATAGACGACCTGAGGCTCACATTCGACAACCTCCGAACATACGACATCAAGCTCAATCCAGAAAAATGCGTTTTCGGCGTACCAGCCGGAAAGCTCCTGGGTTTCATTGTCTCCAGTAGAGGAATTGAAGCAAATCCGGCCAAAATCTAAGCTCTGTCATAGTTGGCTATCCCAACGGAGCTCAAACAAATCCAGAAATTAACCGGATGTGTGGCGGATCTAAGCTGCTTTATCTCCCTCTTAGGAGAAAAGGTGTAATGCCCCGGATATAACTTTCCAAATTTGTACTCCAACTCTTGCCGTTTCCGGCGTTAAATTATATTTATTTCTCGGGTTCGGGTCTTTGTCTCCGTGTGTTGTTTTTGTTGTCATGCATCTCATATCATGTCATCATGCGCATTGCATTTGCATACGTGTTCACCTCATGCATTCGAGCATTTTTCCCGTTGTCCGTTTTGCATTCCGGCGCTTCGTTCTCCTCCGATGGTCAATTCTAGCTTTCTTTCGTGTGTGGGGATTAAACATTTCCGGATTGGACCGAGACTTGCCAAGTGGCCTTGGTTTACTACCGGTAGGCCGCCTGTCAAGTTTCGTATCATTTGGACTTCGTTTGATACTCCAACGGTTAACCGAGGGACCGAAAAGGCCTCGTGTGTGTTGCAGCCCAACACCCCTTCAATTTGGCCCAAAACCCACCAAACTCTGCTCCATCATCTAGAGCGTTCGATCATGATCGCGTGGCCGAAAACCGCACCTCATTTGGACTCTCCTAGCTCCACTTATGCCTATAAATAGACCCCCCGTTTTTCGGATCTCCTCCCCCCCCACGAAACCCTAAAAAAAACCTCTCCGCCGCCGCCGGACGTGTCCGGACGAGCCGAACAATGTCCGGATCCACCGCTGCCTCTCCTGAGCTGCCACGTGG
>NC_057797.1:713024739-713034070 GCF_018294505.1 Triticum aestivum | reverse complement strand
CACCGCCGCCGACGCCGCCCCGCTCCGGCCAGCCTCCTCCTCCACCTCCGAGACCTCCATCCCCGGCCACCGACGAACTCCGGCGAGCTCCAAGTCCGGTCGACCTCGAAATCCACGCCGATGAACAGTGCATGAACAGTGTTCTGATATCCAGATCTAGATCCGGTTGACTTCTCTCCCCCGAACCCTAATTTTTGTGCATACTTTGACCTGCCATATCTCTGCATCCGTAGCTCCGATTTGGACATATAGTATATCAAAATGTTTGTCTCGAAAAGTACATCATTTTATTCCATTTCATCATTTTCATTTGAGTTCATCTTGATGCCCGAAATGCTCCTAGAAGGAGGCTTCGTGAGTTAATTGTCAGATCTGCTAGTTCATCTTAGACTTTTGTCATTTTTGCCATGATTGTTGTGTGCATGATATGCCTGTGAGTCCTTCATATGTTTTGTTAAGCATCTTGTTATCTTTCCATAGGTGCAACCCATGAATTTTTAGGATGTGTGTGGTAACTTGTGCAAGCTTGCAAAGTGAGGCACCCGGTAAATCTGTTTTCAGGGACTTAGTAGTTTTCACTAAGTCTGGGATTATTTAGTTCATGATGCCATATGTTCTTGCTGTTTCCTAGTGATCCGTGCCTCTTTTGAGGATGATCAGTAAAGGAGTTTTGTTAATCTTGCTATGCGCTATCCATCAGTGCCTTTGTTTGCAATTATAGAGCAACCTAGCTTGAGTCAATCGAGCTCTACTTTTGCTTCTTTGTGAATCTGGGCAGATCGTCAACTCGTTTGCGATTTTGCCGATGCTATTGTAGTTGATCCGTGCATGCCATGCCATTGTTCTTTCCATGTCTAGCTTGCATTTTGTGCCTTCTTAATGGATGTATACTTGCCTTGCCATGACTTGCACCGTAGTGAGTGCATCGAGCTTGTTTACATGCCTTCGTGAGTTATATTTCAGCATGTCTTAGTTTTCACTAAGTCTGAAAACTGATTGTGTTTTAGCTATGTTCGTGTGCTCGTTAGTATATTTTGTGATCCCTTTTGGCCCCAGGTCACTTAAGGACTTTTGTTAAGCTTGTTGAGTAGCTCCATGCCATGTTCTTATTTATCTTAATCAGGTCATGTAGCATGTTGTTTTGCTGCTCCGAAGAGGGCTTCATGATCTGGAATTTCAGACAAGTGTTAATTTCACTAAGTCTGAAATCTGTTTTGCATTTGCATTTTTGCCATGCTTGTTTGAACCTCTTTATGGATGAATTGGCCGTGGCTTACTGCTAGTCTTTTGTTAAGCATCTTGAATGCTTCCCTGCCATGTATTTTGTTGTCATGTTTGAGTGTTGTAGCATGTTCATCTCATTGCATTTAGATGCCTACTTGCTGTAAATCGCAGACCGGTGTCATTCTTAAATCGCTTGCCATTTCCAAACCGGAACTCCGATTTCGGCGTTCTTTATATCGTTTTCAAGCGATTTCATCCCATCTTTCCAGTGGAACACTTGGTTTTCCAAGTTGAGGCCAGGTTCATGCATTTCCTGTCATATCTTGCATTTTGCATCCCGCATCGCATCCCGCATAGCATACCATCATTGTATCTTATTGTTTGAGCTTGCACGTGGTTGATTGTATCCTTGTTGCTTGTTTGTCTTGTTTGGGTAGAGCCAGGAGACGAGTTCGCTAACGAGAAGCCCGTTGAGTTTGCTTTTGAGGATCCAGTCAACTCTGACAGCTTTGCAGGCAAGATGATCATACCCTCGAAATCACTACTATCTTTGCTATGCTAGTTTGCTCGCTCTTTGCTATGCCAATGCTACGATGCCTACCTTTTGCTTGTCAGCCTCCCAATTACCATGTTGAACCTCTAACCCACCATGTCCTAGCAAACCGTTGATTGGCTATGTTACCGCTTTGCTCAGCCCCTCTTATAGCGTTGCTAGTTGCAGGTGAAGATTGGAGCCGTTCCTTGTTGGAACATTTATTTACTTGTTGGGATATCATTATATTGCTATGTTATCTTAATCAATCTATATACTTGGTAAAGGGTGGAAGGCTCGGCCTCTCGCCTAGTGTTTTGTTCCACTCTTGCCGCCCTAGTTTCCGTCATATCGGTGTTATGTTCCCGGATTTTTGCGTTCCTTACACGGTTGGGCTATAATGGGAACCCCTTGATAGTTCGACTTGATTAAATCTTTTCCAGCAATGCCCAACATTGGTTTTACCATTTGCCACCTAGCCTCTTTTTCCCTTGGGTTTCCGGAGCCCAAGGGTCATCTTATTTAAACCCCCCCCCCCCCGGACCAGTGCTCCTCTGAGTGTTGGTCCAAAAATGTCAGCCGCCGGTGGCTACCAGGGGCAACTCTGGGCTGGCCTACCGGAAGTTTGGACAATCTGAGTGTGCCCTGAGAAAGAGATATGTGCAGCTCCTATCGGGTTTTGTCGGCACAGTCGGGCGGTGTTGCTGGTCTTGTTTTAACCTGTCGAAATGTCTTGTTGTACCGGGATACTGAGTCTGATCGATGTGTCTCGGGTGGAGGTCTATTCCTTCGTTGACCGTGAGAGCTTGTCATGGGCTAAGTTGGGACTCCCCTGCAGGGATTGAACTTTCGAAAGCCATGCCCGCGGTTAGGGGCAGATGGGAATTTGTTAATGTCTGGTTGTAGATAACTTGAACATAAACTTAATTAAAATGAATCAATCGTGTGTGTTACCGTGATGGCCCCTTCTCGGTGGAGTCCGGGAAGTGGACACGGTGTTGGAGTAATGCTTGCGCAGGCTATTCCTCTAGATTCTCGCTCGCGCTTTGCCTCCTCTTCTCGCTCTCTTTTGCGAATAAGTTAGCCACCATATATGCTAGTCGCTTGCTGCAGCTCCACATATATTTGCCTATCCTTCCTATAAGCTTAAATAGTCTTGATCGCGAGGGTGCGAGATTGCTGAGTCCCTGTGGCTCACAGTTACTATAACTCCAGATGCAGGTCCAGGTGTTTCCGCTCCAGGTGACGAGTACGAGCTGAAGTGGGAGTTCGACGAGGACTCTCAGTGTTACTACGTGTCTTTTCCTGATGATCAGTAGTGGTGCCTAGTTGGGGTTTGATCGGGACCGTGTCGCATGTTGGGTTCTTTTCTATTTTGGCGCCGTAGTCGGGCCATGAGTGTTTGGATGATGTTATGTTATTTATGTACTTTGATGTGACGTGGCGAGTGTAAGCCAACTATGTATCTCCCCTTTTATTATATATTTACATGGGATGTTGTGATGATTGCCTAACTTGCGACATTGCTTTCAATGCGGTTATGTCTCTAAGTCGTGCCTCGACACGTGGGAGCTATAGCCACATCGAGGGCGTTACAAGTTGGTAATCAGAGCCTTCCCCGACCTTAGGAGCCCCATTGCTTGATCGTTTTTAGCAGCCGAGTTGTGTCTAGAAAAATGTTTTGAGTCATTTAGGAATTATATATCGGAGAGCTTAGGAATTCTTTTTACTTCCCAGTCTCCTCATCGCTCTGGTAAGGCATCCTGACGTAGAGTTTTGACTCTTCTCTTCTCAAATTTCACTAAAAAAAATTTAGGATCACGCGAGTATCTTGGAATCGTTCCGATGGCTTATGATGAGAACATTGTCTTGGTGCCTCCTGTCAGGGGTTTAGTGGAAGTGTCCCGGGGAGTTGAGCTCTGAGGTGTTGTCATCATAATTTTATCGTTGCAATTCTAGAATACTTGAGATATGTTCGCCGACATCGAAAATCTCTTTTATGCAGTTCGTTGGTGAGATAACCTCGACGCCACCCAGTACTGGGGCGGGAGTTCGGGAGTATCGCCATAACTTGTATAACGGATGCTTTTCGAAGGTTGAGGTAGATGGTTTCCGAAGGTTTCTTGGTTATGTGTTGAAGGATGGATACAGCTGGATGTAGGAATTGCTAGTTTGGGTGAGATATTACGCTTCCCCTGTATCCCCAACACCTGATTGCATAACCGGAAAGTTTCGGGAGTTTCATAGGTGGGAATTCTCGTAGCTCTAGTTCTTCTTCCACGGATATTGGTTTGAGATTGGGATTTCTTACCGATTATTTGTTCTTGAGCCATACCTTGTTGATTTAATTCTTCTACCTTCATTCTACGTGGTTTCGCAATTTAGGGATATGTGACCACTTCAAGAGAAATGCATTCGTTCATTTTGTTCGGATGTGAAGACTTTATGTTGCAATTTTCATTCCGTTGGTTTCAGCTTCAATTATCTGTCTATGTGCTAACGGTGGTCAACCTCTTCAGGATGGCTCCCGCTAAGAGCACCAGTTAGAACCAGAATCAAGATCCGCCACCACCTCCACCTCCTCCGGAAGCATGGCAAGCTGTGATGGTCGCTACCAATGCAAACACACAGTTGATCATGCAAATCCTCCAAGAGCACAATCAAGGCAGGTAAGGGAATCAAGGCAACAATCAGAACCACTTTGCTACACTGAACCAGTTCCTTGCGAATGGTCCAAAGACGTTCAACAATTGTGTTGAGGCTTCCGATGCTGACGATTGGCTTGTGGATCTGGGCAAGCATTTTGAATGCAGCAACGTCAGGCCTGAAGATTTCGTCAAGTTCGCTTCCTTCCAACTCAAAGATCAGGCTGCAGAATGGTTCCAGCAGTACAAGGATTCCAGAGGTGGACGTCTGATCACTTGGGATGATTTTCGTCAAGATTTCCGAGCTCATCACATCCGTCAAAGTGTGGTTGAAACTAAGCGTCAGGAATTCCGCAATCTGAAGCAAGGCTCTTTGTCTGTCTATGACTACAACAAGTTGTTCCAGAAGCTCGCCCGCTTTGCCAAGTAGGATGTTCCTGATGAGAAGAGCATGATATATCAGTTCAGGGGTGGTCTCAGAGAAGAAATCCAGCTCGCTCTTGTCCTTTTTGAGCCGTTGAGATATGATGAGTTCTACAACATGGCACTAAAACAAGAGGCTGCTCAGTTGAGGGGTGATGCTTCCAAGAAGCGAACCAGAGATGCTACTCCGTCTTCCTCTACTCAAGTGGCCAAGCAGCAGAAGTATTGGCTTCCTCCTCCTCCGTTCCGTCAGCCGTATCAGCAGAAGAGCAAAGGTGGCAGTGGTTCTTCCCACCCACCCAACCCTGGCTTTCAGAACAAGTCTTCGTCTCAACCTCCAAGACCGAGTGCTCCGTACCACCGTCCGCTTTCAGAGGTCACGTGCAACAAGTGCCAAGAAAAGGGTCACTATGCCAACAAGTGTTTTAACCAGAGGCGTCTTCCTCCTCCTCCTCCTGTGAGATCGGCAAGTACAGCAGTGGTCAAGCATAATCCCAAGCATGCCAAGGTCAACTTGATGAACGCAGCTCAGGCAGAGGATTCTTCAGATGTCATCATGGGTAACCTTCCTGTTAATGATGTTCCCGCAAAAGTACTTTTTGATACTGGTCCATCGCATTGTTTCATCTCGAAGCCTTTTGCATCTAAGCATGAGTTCACTTCCCAAGTTATGCATAATCCGTTAGCAGTTGTCTCTCCGGGTAAATGTTTGCTCGCTAACCACGAGATTCCGGATATTTCTATCTTGATGGGTGACTTCAAGTTTCTCGCTTCTCCAATGGTTCTTGGTAACTCCGATATTGATCTTATTCTCGGAATGAATTGGCTTTCTAAGCACAAGGCTCAGCTTGATTGTGCAGCCAGGCAGATTCAATTGACTCATTCGTCTGAGGATGTAATTGTCTTTGCCGCTCGGGATAATACCATCCGTCTGTTTTCTCTCAATGAGAAGGGTGAACTGGATGCTATCTCGCAAATTCCAGTCGTTTGCGAATATCAAGACGTCTTTCCAGAAGAGCTCCCAGGAATGCCTCCGCACCGGCCAGTTGAATTTGTTATTGATCTTGAGCCTGGCACGGAACCTGTGTGCAAGCATACTTACAAGCTCGGACCTGAAGAGTTGAAGGAGCTGAAGAAACAACTCGATGAGCAAGAGAGAATGGGTCTCATCCGGCCTAGTTCTTCTCCGTGGGGTTGTGGTGTTCTTTTTGTGAAGAAGAAGGATGGATTGGACCGACTTTGTGTTGATTACCGTCCATTGAACAAGAAGACCATCAAGAATAAATACCCACTTCCCAACATCAATGAGCTGTTTGAACAACTCAAAGGTGCCCAAGTATTCTCCAAGATTGATCTCCGTATGGGTTATCATCAGATTCGTATTCGTGAGCAAGATATTCCCGAGACGGCCTTCAGGACAAGTTTTGGTTCATATGAATACACTGTCATGTCTTTTGGCCTCGTCAATGCTCCTCCAACATTCTCTCGCATGATGAACTTCATCTTCAACGCCTACACCAATGACTTTGTTTTGGTCTATCTCGATGACATTCTGGTTTTCTCCAAGAACAAGGAAGATCATGCCAAACACTTGCGTTTGGTGCTTGATAAGCTCAGGGAACATCAGTTCTACGCCAAGTTCTCCAAGTGTGAATTTTGGCTCGATGAGGTTCTTTATCTTGGTCATATCATCTCTGCCAAGGGCATTGCCGTGAATCCTGAGAAGGTGTCTGCAATTGTGAATTGGGAACCTCCTCAGAACGTGAAGCAACTCCGCAGTTTCCTCGGTCTTGCAAGCTATTGCAGAAGATTCGTTGAAAACTTTTCTAAGATCGCGAAGCCTCTCTCAAATCTTCTTCAGAAGCACGTCAAGTACGTTTGGTCTCCGGAGTGTGATATTGCTTTCAACACCTTGAAAGAGAAGTTGATCACTGCTCCAGTTTTGACTCCGCCTGATGAATCCAAGCCGTATGAGGTCTTTTGTGATGCCTCTCTCCAAGGTCTCGGCGCAGTTTTGATGCAAGAGAAGAAAGTTGTTGCTTATACCTCTCGCCAGTTGAAGCCTAATGAGAAGAACTACCCCACTCATGATCTCAAGTTGGCGGCAGTTGTGCATGCTCTTTTGACTTGGAGACATCTTCTATTGGGAAGAAAAGTGGACATTTTCACTGATCACAAGAGTCTCAAGTACATCTTCACTCAGCCTAATCTCAACCTCAGGCAAACTCGATGGGTCGAAATGATTCAAGAGTATTATCCAAGTATCGAGTATACTCCAGGCAAGGCTAATGTGATCGCTGACGCTTTGAGCAGGAAAGCGTATTGCAACAGTCTGATTCTTAAGCCTTATCAACCCGAGCTTTGTGAAGCTTTCCGCAAACTGAATCTGCAAGTTGTTCCTCAAGGTTTCCTCGCCAACCTTCTAGTCTCTCCTACCTTGGAAGACCAGATTCGCCAAGCCCAGCTTCTTGATGCTATGGTGAAAAAGGTGAAGATTGGGATTGCCAAGAGTCAGTCCAAGTACAAGTGCTACCGCCTTGATGACAAGGACACTCTCTTCTTCGAGGATCGAATTTTTGTACCCAAAGGTGAACTTCGTAAAGTGATCATGAACGAGGCTCACAATTCTCTCCTCTCCATCCACCCTGGGAGTACGAAGATGTATCAGGACCTCAAGCAAGCTTATTGGTGGACTCGAATGAAAGCGCGAGATCGCTCAATTCGTGAATGAATGTGATGTCTGCAGAAGAGTGAAGGCAGAACACCAAAGGCCAGCAGGTCTCCTCCAACCTCTTGCCATTCCAGAATGGAAGTTTGACCACATTGAAATGGACTTCGTGACTGGGTTTCCAAAGTCCAAGCGTGGCAATGATGCTATATTCGTTGTCATCGACAAGCTCACAAAAGTGGCTCACTTTATGCCTATCAAAGAGTCGATCACTGCAGCTCAATTGGCGGAACTCTATACCTCTCGAATTGTCTCTCTGCACGGTATTCCTCAGGTGATATCTTCAGACCGTGGCAGCATCTTTACCTCCAAGTTTTGGGATTCTTTTCAGAAGGCCATGGGCACCAACTCCGTTTCAGCACTGCTTTCCATCCTCAAACAAGCGGTCAAGTCGAGTGTGTCAACCAGATTCTTGAAGATATGCTCAGGGCTTGTGTGATCTCCTTCGGCATGAAGTGGGAGGATTGTCTTCCGTATGCTGAATTCTCCTACAACAACAGTTTTCAAGCAAGTTCGGGCAAGGTCCCATTTGAAATTCTGTATGGCAGGAAGTGTCGTACCCCTCTCAACTGGTCTGAAACCGGTGAACGTCAGCTACTGGGTAATGACTTAATCATAGAGGCAGAAGAAATGTGCAAAGTCATTCGTGATAACCTCAAAGCAGCCCAATCCCGCCAGAAGAGCTACTATGATAGTAAGCACCGTGATTTGGCTTTCGAGATCGGAGATCATGTTTACCTTCGCGTCTCTCCTATGAAGGGTACTCGTCGCTTCGGTATCAAAGGGAAGCTTGCCCCTAGATACGTGGGACCTTTCAAGATTGTCAGCAAGAGAGGCGACCTCGCCTATCAACTCGAGTGTCCTTCAAACTTTGCAAATGTTCATGATGTGTTCCATGTCTCTCAGCTCCGAAAGTGCTTCAAGACTCCTGATCGCACAGTCAACTTCGAGGACATTGAGCTCCAAGAAGATCTCTCTTATCCTGAGCACCCAGTTGCTATTCTTGAAGAGACTGAACGCAAGACTCGCAACAAGTCAATCAAATTTCTCAAAGTCAAGTGGTCGCACCATTCCGACCGTGAAGCTACCTGGGAACATGAGGATCACCTCCGTTCAGAGTACCCGGTGTTCTTTCAGTCCTAGATCTCGGGACGAGATCCTTTCATAGTGGTGGAGTGTTGTAACGCCCCGGATATAACTTTCCAAATTTGTACTCCAACTCTTGTCGTTTCCGGCGTTAAGTTATATTTATTTCTCGGGTTCGGGTCTTTATCTCCGTGTGTTGTTTTCGTTGTCATGCATCTCATATCATGTCATCATGCGCATTGCATTTGCATACGTGTTCATCTCATGCATTCGAGCATTTTTCCCGTTGTCCGTTTTGCATTCCGGCGCTTCGTTCTCCTCCGGTGGTCAATTCTAGCTTTCTTTCGTGTGTGGGATTAAACATTTCCGTATTGGACCGAGACTTGCCAAGCGGCCTTGGTTTACTACCGGTAGGCCGCCTGTCAAGTTTCGTATCATTTGGGCTTCGTTTGATACTCCAACGGTTAACCGAGGGACCGAAAAGGCCTCGTGTGTGTTGCAGCCCAACACCCCTTCAATTTGGCCCAAAACCCACCAAACTCTGCTCCATCATCTAGAGCGTTCGATCACGATCATGTGGCCAAAAACCGCACCTCATTTGGACTCTCCTAGCTCCACTTATGCCTATAAATAGACCCCCCGTTTTTCGGATCTCCTCCCCCCCCCCACGAAACCCTAAAAAAACCTCTCCGT
>NC_057797.1:713011468-713024393 GCF_018294505.1 Triticum aestivum | reverse complement strand
GCCACCGACGCCGCCCCGCTCCGGCCGGCCTCCTCCTCCACCTCGGAGACCTCCATCCCCGGCCATAGACGAACTCCGGTGAGCTCCAAGTCAGGTCGACCTCGAAATCCACGCCGATGAACAGTGCATGAACCGTGTTCTGAGATCCAGATCTAGATCCGGTTGACTTCTCTCCCCCGAACCCTAATTTTTGTGCATACTTTGACCTGCATATCTCCGCATTCGTAGCTCCGATTTGGACATATAGTATATCAAAATGTTCGTCTCGAAGAGTACATCATTTCATTCCATTGCATCATTTTCATTTGAGTTCATCTTGATGCCCGAAATGCTGTTAGAAGGAGGCTTCGTGAGTTAATTGTCAGATCTGCTAGTTCATCTTAGACTTTTCTCATTTTTGCCATGATTGTTGTGTGCATGATATGCCTATGAGTCCTTCATATGTTTTGTTAAGCATCTTGTTATCTTTCCAGAGGTGCAACCCATGAATTTTTAGGATGTGTGTGGTGACTTGTGCAAGCTTGCAAAGTGAGGCACCCGGTAAATCTGTTTTCAGGGACTTAGTAGTTTTCACTAAGTCTGGGATTATTTAGTTCATGATGCCATATGTTCTTGCTGTTTCCTAGTGATCCGTGCCTCTTTTGAGGATGATCAGTAAAGGAGTTTTGTTAATCTTGTTATGCGCTATCCATCCGTGCCTTTGTTTGCAATTATGGAGCACCCTAGCTTGAGTCAATCGAGCTCTACTTTTGCTTCTTTATGAATCTGGGCAGATCATCAACTCGTTTGCGATTTTGCCGATGCTATTGTAGTTGATCCGTGCATGCCATGCCATTGTTCTTGCCATGTCTAGCTTGCATTTTGTGCCTTATTAATGGATGTATGCTTGCCTTGCCATGACTTGCACCGTAGTGAGTGCATCGAGCTCGTTTATATGCCTTCGTGAGTTATATTTCAGCATGTCTCAGTTTTCACTAAGTCTGAAAACTGATTGTGTTTTAGCTATGTTCGTGTGCTCGTTAGTATATTTTGTGATCCCTTTTGGCCCCAGGTCACTTAGGGACTTTTGTTAAGCTTGTTGAGTAGCTCCATGCCATGTTCTTATTTATCTTAATCAGGTCATGTGGCATGTTGTTTTGCTGCTCCGAAGAGGGCTTCATGATCTGGAATTTCAGACAAGTGTTAATTTCACTAAGTCTGAAATCTGTTTTGCATTTGCGTTTTTGCCATGCTTGTTTGAACCTCTTTATGGATGAATTGGCCGTGGCTCAGTGCTAGACTTTTGTTAAGCATCTTGAATGCTTCCCTACCATGTATTTTGTTGTCATGTTTGAGTGCTGTAGCATGTTCATATCATTGCATTTAGATGCCTACTTGCTGTAAATCGCAGACCGGTGTCATTCTTAAATCGCTTGCCATTTCCAAACCGTAACTCCGATTCCGGCATTCTTTATATCGTTTTCAAGCGATTTCATCCCATATTTCCAGTGGCACACTTGGTTTTCCAAGTTGAGGCCAGGTTCGTGCATTTCCTGTCATATCTTGCATTTTGCATCCCGCATCGCATCCCGCATAGCATACCATCATTGCATCTTATTGTTTGAGCTTGCACGTGGTTGATTGTATCCTTGTTGCTTGTTTGTCTTGTTTGGGTAGAGCCGGGAGACGAGTTCGCTAACGAGAAGCCCGTTGAGTTTGCTTTTGAGGATCCAGTCAACTCTGACAGCTTTGCAGGCAAGATGATCATACCCTCGAAATCACTACTATCTTTGCTATGCTAGTTTGCTCGCTCTTTGCTATGCCAATGCTACGATGCCTACCTTTTGCTTGTCAGCCTCCCAATTGCCATGTTGAACCTCTAACCCACCATGTCCTAGCAAACCGTTGATTGGCTATGTTACCGCTTTGCTCAGCCCCTCTTATAGCGTTGCTAGTTGCAGGTGAAGATTGGAGCCGTTCCTCGTTGGAACATTTATTTACTTGTTGGGATATCATTATATTGCTATGTTATCTTAATGCATCTATATACTTGGGAAAGGGTGGAAGGCTCGGCCTCTCGCCTAGTGTTTTGTTCCACTCTTACCGCCCTAGTTTCCGTCATATCGGTGTTATGTTCCCGGATTTTTGCGTTCCTTACACGGTTGGGCTATAATGGGAACCCCTTGATAGTTCGACTTGATTAAAGCTTTTCCAGCAATGCCCAACATTGGTTTTACCATTTGCCACCTAGTCTCTTTTTCCCTTGGGTTTCCGGAGCCCGAGGGTCATCTTATTTAAACCCCCCCGGGCAAGTGCTCCTCTGAGTGTTGGTCCAAAAATGTCAGCCGTCGGTGGCTACCAGGGGCAACTCTGGGCTGGCCTACCGGAAGTTTGGACAATCTGAGTGTGCCCTAAGAAAGAGATATGTGCAGCTCATATCGGGTTTTGTCGGCACATCCAGGTGGTGTTGTTGGTCTTGTTTTAACCTGTCGAAATGTCTTGTTGTACCGGGATACCGAGTCTGATCGGTGTGTCTCGGGTGGAGGTCTATTCCTTCGTTGACCGTGGGAGCTTGTCATGGGCTAAGTTGGGACTCCCCTGCAGGGATTGAACTTTCGAAAGCCGTGCCTGCGGTTATGGGCAGATGGGAATTTGTTAATGTCCAGTTGTAGATAACTTGAACATAAACTTAATTAAAATGAATCAACCGTGTGTGTTACCGTGATGGCCCCTTCTCGGTGGAGTCCGGGAAGTGGACACGGTGTTGGAGTAATGCTTGCACAGGTTGTTCCTCTAGATTCTCGCTCGCGCGTTGCCTCCTCTTCTCGCTCTCTTTTGCGAATAAGTTAGCCACCATATATGCTAGTCGCTTGCTGCAGCTCCACATATATTTGCCTATCCTTCCTATAAGCTTAAATAGTCTTGATTGCGAGGGTGCGAGATTGCTGAGTCCCTGTGGCTCACAGTTACTATAACTCCAGATGCAGGTCCAGGTGTTTCCGCTCCAGGTGACGAGTACGAGCTGAAGTGGGAGTTCGACGAGGACTCTCAGCGTTACTACGTGTCTTTTCCTGATGATCAGTAGTGGTGCCTAGTTGGGGTTTGATCGGGACCGTGTCGCATGTTGGGTTCTTTTCTATTTTGGCGCTGTAGTCGGGCCATGAGTGTTTGGATGATGTTATGTTATTTATGTACTTTGATGTGACGTGGCGAGTGTAAGCCAACTATGTATCTCCCCTTTTATTATATATTTACATGGGATGTTGTGATGATTGCCTAACTTGCGACATTGCTTTCAATGCGGTTATGTCTCTAAGTCGTGCCTCGACACGTGGGAGCTATAGCCGCATCGAGGGCGTTACAAAAGGCATTACCCCTTTATTGCCTCCTTCGGCGCACCGAACACTTCGAGTGGACGGACGCTGCCACAGCCGGATTGGAAGAAATAAAAGCCATACTGGAAACCAACCCAATCCTGGCCGCGCCAAACATTGGCGAACAAATGTTGTTGTACATTGCGGCAACTCATCAGGTTGTAAGCGCAGTGCTCGTCGTCGAACGAGAAGCGGACGGACATAAATCTCCCCTTCAGAAGCCGGTATATTATGTATCCACTGTCCTCACTCCATGCAAATCACGGTACCCACATTATCAAAAGATAGCCTATGCGGTATTCATGGCATCCCGGAAGCTACGACACTACTCAAGAGTGTTCAATTACAATAGCCTCGGAAGTGCCACTTAATGATATTATAAACAACTGCGACGCCACGGGCCGGATTGCCAAATGGGCCATTGAGCTCCCGTTCGACATAACATACAAACCTCGGCTAGCCATTAAATCGCAAGTATTGGCCAACTTTGTCGCCGAATGGACAGAAGCCGAACTCCCTAAAGAGTACGGCGCATACTCCAATTGGATCATGCACTTCGACGGCTCCAAAATACTGGCTGGTCTGGGGGCTGGCGTCGTCCTGACGTCCCCAACCGGAGATACAGTCCAATACGTACTGCAGATACTGTATACAGACTCCAACAACACAGCCGAATACGAAGCCCTGTTACATGGTCTCCGGATGGCAGTTTCCATGGGCATTCAACGCCTGGAGGTGCGTGGGGATTCGAACCTCGCAATATCCCAAATAAATGGAGACTTTGATGCCAAAGATCTGAAGATGGCGGCCTATCGCAACACCGTCCTAAAGATGTCAGCTCGGTTCGAGGGGCTCGAATTTCACCATGTGGCTCGGGAAAACAATCAGGCGGCAGATATCCTCGCCCGCATTGGCGCAAAACATGATGCGATCCCCCCCAACATCTTTTTGGAGAGGTTGTTTAAGCCATCCGTGGTATGGGAAGGGGACACCGGTAACAATAGTCCGGACCCGACCAAAATGCTCGATATCGAACACTCTGACATAATTGGAGGCTCTGCCACCGAAATAACACCTTCAGCCCACGTAATAATGGCCATCATCGCCCCATGGTCAGAACCATTCCTGGCTTACCTAACTAGGCAGGAACTTCCCGAGGACCAAAATGAAGCACGCTGCATAGTGCGGCGATCTAAAGCCTACAGGGTCCATGAGGGAGAGCTGTATAAAAAAAGCATTACGGGAGTCCTTCAAAGGTGCATCTCCAAAGAGCAAGGGCGGAAACTTTTGGCAGAAATACACGCCGGACTCGGCGGCCACCACGCCATAGCCCGGGCCCTTGTAAGTAAGGCCTTTCGTACAGGTTTTTATTGGCCGACGGCCCGGGTAGATGCACAGGACTTAGTCCAACGCTGCGTCGATTGCCAGCTTTTTGCAAACCAAAGCCACATGCCACCCACCGCCCTCCAAACAATCCCCATTACATGGCCCTTCGCGGTCCAGGGGCTTGACATGGTTGGACCCCTTAAAGGGGGAACCCATAAGAAAAAATACTTACTGGTCATGGTGGATAAATTCACCAAATGGATAGAAGCCAAACCTGTTAAACGGCCGAATCCGGACCGGTGATAGACTTCATATCCAGGGTTGTACACCGTTATGGCGACCCCCACAGCATCATCACTGACAATGGCACGAACTTTATGGCTGACGAGGTAAAACTCTGGTACAGCAACATGGGCATCAAGCTCGATTATGCTTCTGTCTATCACCCACAAACCAACGGCCAAGTTGAGTGAGCAAATGGTCTTATCATGAGCGGCATAAAACCCAGATTAGTGCGGTCCTTAAAGGAGTCTAACACGCACTGGGTAGAGGAGCTCGACTCCGTACTCTGGGGGCTGCGGACCACGCCGAATCGTACTACCGGATACACACCCTTCTTTATGGTGTACGGCGCAGAGGCGGTTCTACCCTGCGACATAATTCATGACTCACCTTGAGTGCGCATGTATGAAGAAAGAGAAGCCGAGGTCGATCGGCAGGACAGTCTGGACACCCTGGAGGAGGAGCGCGACGTGGCAAAAACCAGTTCCGCATTCTATCAGCAACAGGCTCGCAGATACCAAAGCAGAGAAGTACGGGCCAAAACTTATAACGTTGGCGAGCTAGTTCTACGCCTGCCGGAGAAGAAAAAGACCAAGCTTGAGCCCAAATGGGAAGGTCCCTTCATTATTGACCAAGTTCTGACCGGTGGAGTGTACCGTCTGTGGGGTGCATCGAATAATTGACTTGAGCCGAACCCATGGAACGCAGCCAGGCTCCGAAGATTCTACGCCTAGTGCCGGACTCTATGTGTGTCTCCTTCCTCTGTCCATTTTTTGCATATACATTATCTTTCTTTTTCTCTTCCTTTCTTTTATTCTTTCTCAAGGCCTTCAAGGGCCAACTTGTGCCTTGCTTGCACACTATTGACGCACTAACCGCGCTCATTATACCTGGGGACTTCTTACATAGAAGCTTAATTATTCATCTGGGCTTCATGCCCCGCACATGTGTTATTCTTCCGCATGTACCTTTTCTTCTCCATTATATGCATCGATATGACTTAAGTTTTGGCCAAGCTGGGTTGCCTGGCTCTTGTATTTATGCCCTACATTCCCGTTAATTCGGCTAGGGCATAAGGGGAGCACCTCTGCGATTGTTACTGCCGAGTCAGCCGGATGTGTACCTCAAACTGGGTGAAGCCGAAAGCTAGCGTTCTTAAGGGAATATTCGGTCGGTGAACAAAAGATGATTTTTATTTATTTTCCATATGTGCCCCCAGATGTTTTTGCTTGCGTCTCCTCTCGCAGTCCGGACATGCACTTAAGGGCATGCGTGCCCAGGGAAAGGAACCCTTAACGGAACTATTCTCCCTAGAAGATGTTTCTTACTACCCATGTAATATGACATAACTAGTTGGATACTTGTCTGTTCAAGCACTAATGACCCTTATGCCTGGTTTCCATGCATACCCCAGTTCTTATATAACTGAGCGGGTATTCGGATACACTCCGGACTATTGGGTCCCGAGGTTGAAGCGAAAAGGTCCGCCATGACAAATGATTTACAATCCGACTAGAAGGCATTATACATGTCACTTTAATTACATAGTCATGTAGACTGACTAAATTCCTCTTCTATGCCATCCAACAGGCCGTCTAGCCTACAATCCTGTTGGGAATACTTTGCCGCTAATTCTACTTGCCCATACACTAAGCTAACAGGGATCTCTTTCCCATCGGGCCCCACAGGTCCGACCTCAGCCATGTGGTTTGGGTCAGCCTTGGTATACCGCGTCTTCACCATGGCCCAGGCTTCCCTGGCACCTTGATGGTAGGCCGATATCTTCCATAATCAGAAGCGCTGCCATGAGCTTCTCCGCAAGCTCTCCAATGCCTTCTGGCAGGGAGACGGATGGCCACAAGGCCTGGGCAATACCTTGCATCACCTGCCGAACTTGTTCGTGCAGTTGTGAGAGCTCGGGTAGAAGATCACCCGCAGACTCGGGCATCTCCTCCACGGGACAATCCATCAGCATACCTGCAGACATAACTCTATTAGTCGGCTTCTCCGCCGCACCCTTTTAAGGGTTCGTTCAAGCACTTACTGAAAATGCCGCGTCGAAGCCGCTTATTCTCCTTCTCGGAGTCCGCAAGCTGGGCTCGAACATCTTTCAGTTCCATGCTCAGCTTGGTATTGGCGTCTTGGAGATTGTTTTTCTCCCGCCTGAACTTAGTCAGCAAGCGTTTGCCAGCCTTTAGCTGTCGTACGACATGCTGGTCCTTCGGATTCTCTCCGGAGTCATCTGCAATATCTACTGTTAGATCTGCAGCCATGCCGCACACTATATGGTACCTATCATTCTTTGAAACAAATGTTACCAGTTGGGGACTTTTCAGGTTCCTTCAATGCGGCAATGGCGGCCCGAAGTTGGGTCTTGCATTCCTACAGCTCCTATGACAGTTGAGTATTCTTCTCTGTAAGAACCTGCACAATAAATGATCCTTAAATCAGTTGTGCCAACTATTTCAAGTCTTAGGGGCTACTGATACATATAATCGTCAGATTTACTTACCCGTACATCCCTTACATACTGGTCCGTGGCTCTGGCTAGACCATTTTGAGCAGAACGGAGGTACGCATCTCCAGAATTGAAGAGCTATATCCTATTAACTTATCCATCATATATCTGAAACTGTGTCATGCTATCCTGTTTAGTTAGGCATCATATATGTGAAATTGTGTCATGATGTCCTATTTGGTTAGACAACATATATGTGAATTACCACATCTGTCTATCATACAATGTATGTATGTTCAATTTCTTTTCTTGTTTATCAGCCATTTGAATTGGAGGGGGTGATGGCAGTATCTAAGGGAGCAAAAACATGTTCTTCACAAAAGACAGTGCTACCCGTCGATGCAGATAGAACCATGGTTGTACTGTCCCACAAACTAGCCCCACCACACATAATAGAGACTCTTCCAGATTACACACTTACACCGTTGGGCAAAGAACCAGCTACAACCCATCTAACCGCAACCCCAGCAGATAGTAACCCACTTATAGTTGGCAAAGCACCATGTACACCACAAAGTACCCCCACACGAGCAGTTTGTAAAGCTACTGCAGTGCCCAAAGCACGAAGACCACCACAGCTAATCCAAACTCCATGTTTAAAGCAGAAGAGCAACTGTTCTTAGGTCAGATTCCGTAGCTATGGTCCATACTCCTTTGCTGTTGCATCACTGTATTTACTCATACCAACTACTTTTGAATTTGAAGGATCCAATTGAAACTCCAATGGCGCAACAGGTATGTTTTAAACCTATTTCTGTAACTGGATTGTTGTTCTAACTTCTTGCTCTATGTTGATTTCAGTTTAAGTTGTATAAACAGTTATGTTCTCATGTGATGCACATTACAAGTGCTGCCAATGATGTGTAGTTTCTCACACTTATATTTTGTCTATGCTATTGTGTCTTAAAAATATATGAGTTGAACTGTGTCTCTATCTTGATTAGGGAACATAAACTAGAATGATATGGACAATACAGTGACCATAATACATAGATATATGTTTGTTTCATGCTGTTTCCTATCCACCTTACTACTGAACCGTTTTACCAAAATGAGTTTCGTATACTACAAGTTAAACATGTGATGTGTCTGCTTGTTTCTCTTGTAGGATGCAAACAGAATATTGGAGAAGAGCACCCCCACTATGCAATCGTAGAGAAAGTAATGCAGATAAGGTTCAAGATAGTGAGACAACCCTATTGGTCTCCAAAAAGGTGATAGAAACGATCTTGTAGACAGTGAGAAAACCCCATAGTCCTGCGTTGATGTAGTGTTCGAGTTACTGGCCAGTACCGCTGGCACAAGCTCTTCGAACTCGCTGTCTGAATCACTTTGGCTTCTTCAGTCTCAGCTACAAGCTAAAAGGCATCAGTCAGCTGTTTTGCGGCAAGAAGCCGAAGGACTGAGGAAGTCCCTACAGAATTTAGATGCGTACTTTCTTGTGCAACAGCAAGCGCTGGAGGATTTAAGCGCCAAACAAGAGAAAGTTAATAAGCTGCTAAGCATCTTGCCAACATTATGGGTACCCAGGATATTGTTTCTTGAACTCTTCTGAAGTGGTTTTAGTTCTGGACTTGTTTTGCTGCGGTGTTTATATGCTGCTTTGTTCCCTATATTTGCACTGGTGGCAAACTTTGATGCCTAGTGGATGTAATATGTGTAATAGCCGTGATAGCCTAGCATAAGTTGCTTGCTTTTTTATTTCCTTGTTGTCTTGTTTATTTGTTTTCTTGTAGTTAGTGCAGTTCTTTTTCCGTGGTTTGCTAGTGGTTGCAATAACCTATTTTTTAAAACTAGGCCACAATAACCATGGGCTAATATTTACTGTAGTGACACTGGGCCTCCTACGGGCCGTAGAAACAGTGGGCCTTCTACGGGCCATAGAAACAGTAGGCCTTCTACAGGACGTAGAAACAATGGGCCTTCTACGGGTCGTAGAAACAATGGGCCTTCTATGAGCCGTATCATCAATGGGCCTTATACGGGTCGTATGATCGATTGGCCAAACATGGACCAATAACAGGCCGCATTATGACCGTAAACGGGCTAGAGTTGGAATCATCCATTCATGGGCCAACCATAACAGGCCATAGTTAATAGGCCGTATTTGATGACGCTATGAAAATGGCCCAACGTATTAACAGACCACAAACGGGGCGACTGTAACCACGGGCTGAATTTAGCCCACAAGCAAAAAATGACAGTAATGGGCCGTAAGTAAACGAATGCTGGAAATGAGCCCAAGAATAAATGGGCTCTGAGAAGTCCGAAAGATAACATGGGCTAGAAACGGCCCAACGGAATAATGGGCCATTAATGGGTATAAAGTGATACACTGTTCATTATGGGCCAGTTTCACCATAGTCCGTTAATGGGTGTAAAGTGATACACTGTTCACTACGGGCTAGTTTCACCACGGGCCGTTAATAGGTCAAGAGTTACATAGGGCCTCATATGGGCCGAAAGACATCATGGCCCATACATGGGCCGGAAGTGAAAACGGGCTGAAATCATATTGGATGGCCCAGATGACGCTACTGGGCCTAATTCGGATAGGGCATAATGGGCCTTGGGTTAGCGGGCTGTAAATGGGCTATATGCGAACAGGCCGTTAACAGGCTTTCCATGGGCCGGCCCGCCACCTTTTGACCAAGTCAAATGGGTCGGCCTTTTCACAGGAATGGGCCTCTATAGGGCCGTGCCACCTGTCGACGTATCATAGGCGCCTTCTGTCCAATGAGTGGATGACATCTGTCCCAACGATGAGCCAACACGTGTTTCCTCCTGCCAATGATGATTTTACACATGGAAAATCCCCATTGGTTGGGGCTGTTAACGGGTTATCGGATCCAAAACCCGACCCGATAGCTTAACGGCATTCCGTTATGGTGGATGCCACGTGTCGGTCACCCTTGACGAAAGCACTTCTGTGACGCGTGATTTATCGTCATGGAAGTGCACACTTCCGTGATGATAATTTTGGTAATGTCATGGAACACTTCTACGATAGCACAGGTATGACTATCTTGATTCTGTCATAAAATCGTCATGGATGTACATGCATGACAAAAAACGCGACCTACTGTGACAAACACGTATCATCACGGAAGTGTTTTTTTGTAGTGATTCCAACCACATAAATCTTGATCTCTACCCTTCCCTAAGTTGCTTTCCACTCAAACACTCTTTCCACCAAATCCAATCCCATGAGAGAGAGTTGAGTGTTGGGGAGACTATCATTTGAAGCACAAGAGCAAGGAGTTCATCGTCAACACACTATCTATTACCTTTTGGAGAGTGGTATCTCCTAGATTGGTTAGGTGTCACTTAGGAGCCTCCGTCAAGATTGTGGAGTTGAACCAAGGAGTTTGTACGAGCAAGGAGATCGCCTACTTCGTGAAGATCTACCCTAGTGAGGCAAGTCCTTCATGGGCGATGGCCATGGTGGAATAGACAAGGTTGCTTCTTCGTGGACCCTTCATGGGTGGAGCCCTCCGTGGACTCGCGCAACCATTGCCCTTCGTGGGTTGAAGTCTCCATCAACGTGGATGTACGATAGCACCACCTATCGGAACCACGCCAAAAATCTTCGTGTCTACATTGCGCTTGCTCCCTCCAAACTCCTCCCTTTACCTTCATATGCAATTGTTTTACATTCCCATTCTATACTCTTAGAATTGCATGTGTAGGTTGATTACTTGACTTGTGCTAAGTTGTTAAAATCTGCCAAGAATTAAAATTGGGAAAAGGCTAGACTTTTATTTGGTCAAGTAGTCTAATCACCCCCCCCCTCTAGACATACTTTCGATCCTACACACACACACACCAAAACCTCCTCGGGCGTGCGCACGCACACACACACCCTCGCTCGAAACACTAGCAAGGTCCTCGCTGCCGCAAGGCCTCCATTGTCAACATCTGCCGGTTTGCCCGTGCAGCTTACCCACCGATCTCCATACCCAGGCCGCCCTGAGTTTCTTAGATGACACCTGCCAAATGCCCCCTTTCCCACAGATCCCCATCCCCCACTCCAGAGCGTTGCAACCTGAGCTCGGCTACGCTTCTCGTGGAGCTCGAGGAGCGACTAGCCCAAAAGAGGTGTATAGTGGTCTCTTTGCCCGACGTCGCCGAGGAAGCTGGCGACCATTACTGGCGCCAGGCACTCAAGCAGCGGGCTAGAGTATGCGGGCATGTCTCTGCCGCTGGCTACGACATCGAAGTCATCAACAGCGACGGCCTGAGGCGGGCTATGACACAGGTTAGGTGGCCCACCCCCAACCCCTCGGGTTCAACCGCCGTCGATCTCATCCATGGCCCCACCGCTGATCTCCTCTGGCTCGCTGTCAACAATTTGCCATTCTACATCGCCATTGAGCCCCTTTTGTCATTTCTGAAGGACAAGTTCTGCGACGCTAGCTTGGGTTCCACAGCTTCCAAGTCAGACCTCATCGACGGCGACCACGAGGAGAACACCCTCTCCAGCTCTTCCAAGGGGAAAGAGCCCATCTGCTCTTCCAAGGGGAAAGCGCCCGTCTGCGAGATCAGGGAGGGCACCCTACAGTCTTCCAAGGGGAAGGAGCCCATCTGCGACAACATGGAGCGCATCCAGGGTCCGTGCTCTTCCCACGGGAACGAGCCCATTTGTGACAAGTGAGGAAACCCATGATTTGTTTTGCCGTGCCTCTTCACAGGAGGGAAACCCATGATTTGTTTTGTCGAGTCCCTTTTGTAGTGTACTGAGAATATGTCCAGTTTTAATTGCTATATCTGGTTGTTTGCAGTATACCTTGTTTATTTCAGTTGTTCACAATGTGATGTTCTATATGTGCAATTATTTACTGTGCAGTACATTCCATCAATCCAGTTTTAAACATACCGATAGGAATGCATATATTTGCTTGTTGTTAAGCCTGCTATAGCTAGCATATGCCTCTTTTAAAGTTTTTTGATCGTTTAGTTGTTTGTAGTTAGCATATACCCAGTTTCAAATGCTATCTTTGGTTGTTCATAGTATGCCTTGTTCATTCCAGTTATTCACAACGTGATGTTCTATTTGTGCAAGTATGAACTGTTGTGCTTAACATGCTTCTCGATGTACCTACACAAGACAATTTTGGGAACGACTTCTGTTTTCCATCGAGGTTAGTTTCATCCCATGGCTTATATCTGCTCACTGTTCAGGATATCGATAACTGGTACCATATAGGCCGGCGGCTGATAAGGGACTAATCGGTGAATCGGACTTTTAACTGAATATATCTGCAACCCATTTATCGTTAGGTTAACTAGGGCCATATGTAATATATCTGAGGCTACATAGCAACATGCACTGTACTTAATGTCTAAATATGCAATCCTAGGCTACATAGCAACAAGGAAGAGTGTTACATTAATGTTCTAATGATGTCTAGATATACGTAGAAGAGCAGCAGCAACAACAACAACA
>NC_057797.1:712924840-713010462 GCF_018294505.1 Triticum aestivum | reverse complement strand
CAACAACAACAGCAGCAACAACAGCAGCAACAGCAACAGCAACAACAACAACAACAGCAACAACAAAAACAACAACAACAACAACAACAACACAGCCTTGTTTGGATACTCAACTTAGCTAGAGGTTAGAGTTAGTTTCTAGCTAATTACTAACCCTGAACTAACTCCATCCAAAGAGTTGTTTGGATGGCAGGGTTAGATTGACAATAAATGCACTAGGAGAACTAGCTCCAATTAGCACCTCTCGGGTTGGATAGTTTTTTTGGGTGGGTTATAGATGCAACTAGCTCAAACTAGCCCTCATGTTCAGATATACTTTAGGGCTATTTGAGCCCGAACTAGCTCAAACTAACTGTAACCCCTAGATACAACAGTAGTTAATCGGCCAATAATTTGTAAGAATGCACTAAACTCCTTCCGGCCCATAATATAAGATGTTAATTCATCTAATATGTGAGTATATTGGATGTTATGTTCCTAAATATTTATCTTTTTAGAGATTTCAAATGGACTACCACATACGGATGTATATAGACATATTATAAAGGAGTGTTGTACTACATCATTGTGCAATTGTTGTTTAGCTTCTAATATTAACTTGGTGCTTTTAGCTACATATGTCATTGGTAAAGATCCATGCTTCAACCCTTTCTGCGTATGGGGCAATGAGATATCGATGAACCAGCATCAAGTGAGGCAGCTGATAAATATTGTTAGTAAAATGGGTCCAAAGATGGCAATTAAACTATTTGTTTACACTTTATCCAACACAACAGCGAACTGCAGGATGGTAAGTAAGAACTCTGGAGCCTTCTTTTTACTGCCCATAATGAGTTGTGTTAGATGACAATGTCTGAATCTTTTTCCTTTATAGTGGTTGCCAAAGCAGTTTACTCAACATTACCTCTCAAACTACATGATTGGTGGGCATGCAAAGGTTAAAGTATTTCTACCAGAACACGATATGCACCATAATCCGAGACAGTTCACAGAGAGGAAACGTGTGCAAGCATGCACACAGTTGCTGTTTCCAAAGCGTGTGCTATGTCAGACAATATCACAAAAGGTGCGGGCAAAATAAACGTTTGTGGTAGTTGCCTTATCATACACGATTCGCAACCATGAACTATTTCTGATGAAGTGTGCTTCGTAAACATTGCACCACAGAATAGCGTGTATGATAGTTGTCGTGTACGACGATGTTACGACGGTCCGGCGTTTCGTAATCCTATCCGACACTCGTACGACGATTAGCTAATCTTCTTAACAGTGAACCGTTTGTGATGGGCCACGCATCATACACGTTCTATAATAGTGAGCCATCTGTGATGGGCCGCGCATCGTAAACGTAGCACCACAGAATACCGACTGTGATGGCAATGCGAGCAGAAATGAGTAGGAGTACTATAGGGCCCTATCCCCAACGGTTTCTGGGTCGTGTGGGAAGGACCCCCCGATCGCCCACACTCACTTGGTGACGGTACGAAATGCCATTGCAGAAAGGGGTTAAAACCGTTTGTTTAGCATCGACGCGCACCAATGTTAGACAGATCAACATGTGTGCGCTAGACGGGCACACATTCTAATTAAAAGAAGCATGCGCGATGGTAATAATGAGTGTGCACGGTTGTTGGAACAAAACGTGTGCTGACATTGCCTATTGCGGTGCACCCTATGGTGCAAACGCCATGTATGCGGCCGAGAAAGCGTGCCCGCGTTACGCCGTCCGGGAATAGTGCCGCATTTAGAAATTATAGAACCGTCAATAAATTTTGAGCCTGTGTCCCGTCACATTCTAAATTACAACCATGTTATATTTAATTGCAACTCTATTCACACCAATCAAAACCTAAACGGTTTCCCACTTAGGAGCATATTAGTACTCGGTTGTAAATACTACTACTCCAAGATGACTGCGCATTCCTCCTCAACTCCTCATCCACAAAAACAAACAAGTCATTCATCATTGTTCCCTTTCGCCTACCATGGCTAGCGTGAGTTCTGGGTCGAGAGATTGCCACCAGGGAGAGGCGAGCATGGAAGCGGAAGCACGAGAGATGTCCCGCCTTGCTATGAAAGCAGCCGACAGGTCCCGCCGCGCAGCCATAGCAGCACGGAGGTCTCGCCGCACCGCCGAAGCAGCACGGAGGTCCCGCCGCACCGTCGATGCAGCAGACTGGTCTGACCGTGCCGCGGAAGCAACAGAGATGTCTCACCGCGCCGTGCATGCAGCAGAGATGTCCTCCCACACCGCCACGGCCTGGGAAAATGTCTCGCGGGCAGGAGAGGACTCTTACAGGTGCATGCATGCGATCATCCATAGCCAGATGGATCAGATCTCCGGCTGGGTGAGGTTGTAGGATGACATGAAAGCCTCATTTGAATAGGCTACCGACGTCATCCGGCAACTAAGGGAGGGCAATGCGAAGCTCCGGGCCAAACGCGACCTGCTGAGGGTGAAGGGAAGTGTGGAGCAGCAGGAGGAGACCACTATCGTCTTGAAGAGGATCGGCGTCATCGTCGAGAAACTTATGGATGAGAATGCCATGCTCCGCATCAAGCGCAAAAGGCTGGTGGAGGAATGTGTGGATGTTCTCAAGCAGTATCTTGAGGACACGAAAGAGCTCATCGCCGCTCGCCATGGAGACTAGTTCACGCGGCCTGCAACAACGCATCAAGAAAGTAGAGATCAGCCAAGCCAAGACGCCCAGATGTTTGTATTCCATTTGCACTTCTTCCATGGGACCTAGAAGTTCGCCCAAGTACACATAAATGATTTTCCAACTAACTTTTACGCACTGGAGCATGCGCTTGTACTTCAAATTTGAATTATGTGCATTAAATGCCTCGAAAATCAATTAATGTATAAAAAGGACAAACAAACCCGGAATAATTCCAAAATTTAGCACAAAACTCCTATTTGGTCTAAGTTGCCTATGTAAAAAGATCAAGACGGGAGAAGGCAGTGTATGTCATTTCGCACACGAAGGTGACACGTTTCCTCTCGAAACCATGAGCCTTCTTGAGAGAAGCTCCGGTTTGCAAGAAGCTTGTACCAAAGCTTGTCCCAGTTCGGCCAAAAAACTTACCACAACATCTCGGTGCCATGTCATGACATCATGCCAAGTTTCATGATTTTCAGGCATGTTTTGGATTTACAGTAATTAAAAAAACCAAGTTTCTTAATATTTCCAGTCGAGGCACGACGCCCAGATGTTTGAATTCAATTCTCATTTCTTGCATGGGACCTAAAAATTCACCCAAGGACACACATGTGATTTTTCAACCAACTTTGGTGCACTGGAGCATGTGCTTGTAGTTCAAATTTGAATTATGCATATTAAATGACCAGAAATTCAATTAATGTATAAAAAGTCCAAACGAACCCAGAATAATTCTAAATTTTAACACGACACTCATATATTTCTATGTTGCCTCTATAAAAAGTCAAGGGGGGAGGCAACGTATATCGTTTCGCACACAAAGGTGACACATCTCCCTTCAAACTGACATAATTTTGTCTTTTTATTGATCGAAAAAATACATGAAAAAGAAAGGAGGTAGATAAATTTTGGATTTATGGTTAAAGAAGAAAAGGAAGAAAACAAGGGTTCTGTTGAATTTCAAGTATTCAGTTTAATTCGATTCAACATTGTCAATTTATCTAGAACTTCTCTCTTTTCCTCGATGAAACAAGAATCTTTTTTCTTCAAACAAAAGTGCTTACTTTAGCCTTTATTTCCTCTGTGGTGCATCTTCTTTAAAGACGAATTTAGTTGTGAAATAACTTTACAAGAAATCCAGACACTACCAATCCTTAAACATTTCTGGAAACCACACTGGCCAGTAGTCACGAATATCTCCTTCTTCCCTAATCCAAGATTGGAGAAAGAAGATCTAAGAGGGGCCGATGGGTAATGTAGTCGGAAATCCATAATAGAGTCCAACCACAAAGTGAAGGAGATAGACGGTTTAAACAAAAAAAGACCCAAAATTTCAAACATGTATCTAGAATCACTAGAAAACTACAAACAAAAATAGAGAAAATAAGCTCGTTAGGAGCCCATCCAAAATCGTTGTAGACCCAACGAATTACTAGTTCCCAGAAAACATGATCCCAGGCGGATACTTGACATGTTCCCCCTTGGCCAGGCCCATCGCAAGGAAAGCGAAAACCTAGATTTTCTTTATCGGGTATCAAACGGGAACTCCGAGCAAATAAAACAGAAGCAAGCAAGAGGTGGAATACCACAAAGAGAAAGTGTACCCCATAAAAAAGTAGTTCTTGTGATTGGAATGTATTTTCTTAAACCGCCCATAAGAACCATATTTTGACTTTTATCGGAACCACGAGTCTTCTCAAGAGAAGCTCCGGTTTGCAAGAAGCGTATACCAAAATGTGTCCAAATGCGGCCAATTTTTTTACCACAGCATGTTGGTGCCATGAAATGACACCATGCCAAGTTTCATGATTTTCAGGCAAGTTTTGAATTTCCAGGAATTTTAAAACCAAGTTTCTCAATGTTCCCGACCGAACCATGACGCCTAGATGTTTGAATTTCATTTTCATTTCTTGCATGGGACCCATAAATTCATCCAAAGACACACATGTGATTTTTCAACAAACTTTGGTGCACTGGAGCATCTGCTTGTAGTTCAAATTTGAATTATGCACATTAAATGCCTAGAAACTCAATTAATAAATAAAAATGCCAAACGAACCCGAAATAATTCCAAATTTAAGCACGACACTCATGTAGTTGCATGTTCACTGTACATAAATTTTCTAGTAATTCAAACACCATCCTTTTCCTCCGTAACACCATTTCATCTTTCAAAACACAATAAAAATCAGGTATACCACAAACAGTTTACTAGAAAGAATCATGTGGGATGCGATATAAAATATATTGGCGCACCATCATGTCTGGCTTACGCAGAAAGCTTCGTCATCTATAGTCCACTGCGTGCGCTTGAATCACACTTGCGCGCCAGTTTCTCGCGGCACCGAGCGAAATTTTTCAGCCACCGCGAAAATATCTATCTCCCCGCCCCCTCCCTCCCACCAAAAGCCACATTTCTATTATTCCTCCTTGCTTTTCAAGTTCAAACGATCACTGCTGCTTACTGGCAGCTCAGCCTTCTCGCCGGCGACCCTTCTTCTTGTAGCACCGCCTCCTCGCCGGCTACCCTTCTTCTTGCAGCGTCGCCTCCTCTCCAGCGACCCTTCTTCTTGTAGCGCCGCCTCCTCGCCGACGACCCTTCTTCTTGTTACCCAGCCTCCTCCCCGCCAACCCTTCTTCTTGCTGCGTGGCCTCGTCGATATGGTCAAGTAATCCACACCCTACCCACACCATCCTCCTCCTTCCCCGTCCACATGCTCCGACTGATGAAGAGACACCTTCCGTCAAAATCACTGTCCCCGTCCTCCAATTAAGCGCTGCCCATAGCCATTTTGTACGTAGTACAATGTGTAGCTCAGTAGCATCTGGCAGTAGAGAAGCAAATCGCGGCCGCACGCGTGCACGAGGTCGCTATGGCTGCCATGCGTGCCGATCGCCAGATCTTGGAGGAGCACCTTGTGTTCGAGGCCACCGTCGACACCGCCACACGGTTGTCTACTTTAAAATATAGTTTGTGTTGTTTTCTTGAGGCCACCGCCAGTGCCTTCTAGTGATTTGTCTTCTGTAATGTTAGTATACAACCTGACGTTCAGTTAACAATCTGGTCCTCTGAAATGTAATGTTCAGTTAACAGTTTGGCCCTCCGAAATGTAATGTTCAGTAAACAGTTTGGTCCAACAATTGCTACATTTCGTAGTATTGTTCTCAAGCATTCTTTGTTTTGTTAACTGTCTTATCTTCTAGTACTCCCTCCATTCCCTTATACAAGGCCACTATAAAAAATATATTTTGCATCTATATAAGGACACTAATAGTAATTGAGGCAAAAATTAATGATGTTTCCTCATACTACTAACTTGTTTAATACTTGCATGCATGTAGTCGTAATGACACTGTGCTACTTCCTTCTCATTCCTTTCTTGCATGCATACGGGCGTATTAATGATCCTGGTTAAGGAAAAGAAAATTTGGCTTGCAAAGCAGTCATTAATTTTTATCTTGGTACCTGTAATTTGAAATTGTGGCCTTGTATAAGGAAATGGAGGGTGTACGTGTTCCTATTCTGCAATGCCGTGCTCAGTTAACTGTTTTGGTTAATTTGGTTTGTTGTCCATTTAACTGTTTGGTTCAATTCTGCAATTTGATTTTCATTTGCTGTGGGTACAATTTTGTATTGTTATGCATGTGAGAAATAAATCGAATTTGGCTATACTTAATACATATTCTACTGATAGTATGGCAAATCTCAGTTAACCTGATCAAGATCTTCTTTATGTGTGTTGCCGGGAAACAATGGGAGACACTGCGGTTTACCATCGAGGTTTGCTCATGCATGGTCCTTTCGCTAATAGCCCATTATTGTGCAGTTGCAGGAATCATTCTAATATTTAGGTTTCTTCAATTTGGTCTTGCACATGTAGGTCCTGCTGTCAGAGGCTTAGACCCACTGTTCGACCCGTTTTGCATATGGGGAAATGAGATGTCCATGAATATCAGTCAAGTCAAGAAACTCAGAAAGGTTGTTAGGATAAAAAAACTTGCGACGAATAACAGCAAGATCTTTGTTTGCACTATTTCATATAAACCGGACGCCATTAATGTAAACACGACGAATTTTCATTACATTTTGAACATTTAGAACCAAAAAAACCATACGGTGGCCGTCGACGTCCAAGCCCTAGTTGTTCCCTTCCTGGGACCGCCTTCTCCATCCGTCGTCTCCATGAGCACCGGCGATAAAGTGAAGCTACTGTCTCCTACGAGGAAGAGTAGAACACGGGAAACAGACCAGCCTACATGGGACACAAGGTTGTGCCGCCTCTCGTGCCCTACTCATCCTCGGAGGAGTCTGCGCCGCGTCCGTCGCTGGTGGATGTGAGGTCCACAATGGAAATGGTGGCTCCCATGTTGTCGTCGTCCCCTTTGGCCGCATAATAATTCATAGGCGGCGCATAGGAGGTGCAGCTGGCTTTGTTGTCCTCCGCGATCGCATGCAGCTGGGCCTCCACGGCGGCCACTTCCTAGCGATCGGTGGCTTGAGCGTGGACGGCATTGTAGATCGCACGCTGCTCTGCAACAAAGTTGAGGTTCGCCGTGGCCATGACCGCCACAGCCTCCTCGCTCGGACGCTCGGCATAGATCTGGCCCTCCGCCAATTGGTGCTGCTCCAGGAGGAGCAAATTGTACCGATGTTTCCCTTGTGCTTGCAGGAACAATGGCATTGGCGCCGACGCAGGCTGCACCGCCGCCGGTGTTGCAGTGCGCCTGCGCCTGCTCCATGGTGAAGCCAACGTACATAGGCGCGGGCTCCTGTACAGCGTCATTGAAGCCCGTCTCCATCGTGGGGGCGTCCTCTTCTTTTGAGACCTCGGGCGAGCTGGTCGACAAGTCGGCCTCGATCTGCCTGGCATAGAGGCTTTGCCAGGCGGCCGTAAGGGCAGCCATCTCGTGCTTCATCTCCATGGAAAGGCTCTACTCCATAGAGTTTCGCTGCCTGCAGTCATGGAAGATGCGGTGCAAGGGAGGAGGATGTGGAGCAGCTTATGTTGTGGTGTGCAGTTAGCCGGGTGTGGTTGCCTTTAAATAGAGGATTCCGGTGATGCCAAGCATTCGGGTTCGTCAGTGCGCCGCGCCGGAGTGGGTTTCTCGGCTGACGAGCCTACTTAATGGTGGCATACGGACGAACGGGGCATTTAACGAGCACGGTAGATATACGCCCATCTAGTCCAGTGACGCATCTTCAGGATTGAGTAGGCACGAACACCGAGGACGCGGTGCTGGCGGTGCCCTTAGACGATGCACGGCTTCAGTGGCGGGGGCAGTGAGAGAGGTCGCGTCTGCTCTGAGCCGGCTTCAATGTGGAGCAGCCGCTATACTGTGGCATGAATGCGGACAGCTGGCACCGGGCTAGAACACGCACAGGCGAGGGATGATGGTTTGGGGTGGGCGAGGGTGGTCAGAAGCATGCGTTGGTGTTGTTTGGACGCCCACAAAGCCCCACATTTGTCTTCGGTTTGCGGGAGAAAGTGCATTCGGACCGCCCTGCAGACCAATGCACGACCACATGGATGGCACAACATGTTCGGACCGCGCGGTCCAAAAATATGCGGGTTGGAGATGCCCTAAGAGGAAAAAACACTCACCTAGGATGTGGTTTGCATTAAAAGAAATGGCAACAGCCTCCCATCTAGTACGCACACTAGCATCACGCCTCCCACAACCTCCTCACGAGACGGAGCCATGCCCGATGCATCACACCAGATCCACATGATTCGACAATCTTCGACATCGCTGTGGCGCACCAGCCGATGCTTGCCGTCACATCTGATCCGCATACCAGGGTGCTAGGATCCACTCGTCACGATTCGACCACCATCAGGTGAACTAGAAAGGAAGCAACCCTCAGTACCTTCGATGTGGGGACAACGCCACCGCGCCAAAGGCCAAGGGCATAGGCTGTGAGGGGAGGCAATGCTAGGGTTTCGCCTCTGATATCGCCTGAAAGGAGCGTTGCGAGGGGGTTAGGGGTTTGTCTTAATTTTTGTTAGCTAATCATGAAAGGTGGGTGGAAGCACATGAAGCACACTAATTGATTCCCTAAAAAAGCACACTAACTGAAGCCAAGCCAATTGGTTGCAAACCAAACAGAAGCCTAGGTTTTTTGCCAAATTTTTGCTACCCACAAAACCTATAATCCAAATAATCCCAACTTGTCAGAACTTTGGTCATGCCTAAAATTTGATCGGACTAGTTGTGTCTCAAACCAAACATACCCAAAGGCATCAAAGGTACATTAACCAATATAGCAACACTTCAGTATACGCTTTCATATGTTTTTTGTTTCAATTCGCCACTCCTATGTATTGCTTACAGTGAGCAGTACGATATTGCATGCCAACAGTGATTCCCAAATGGGCCGACCCGTTAACGCTTCGAATCTTGTTACTTGTGAGCCGTTTTGGAATGTTCCATGGAGCTTCCCACTCGATTTTAGAGAGCTTCCAGGCCGGATTTTCAACTGCATTTTCCCTCCCCGCTTTCCTATTTTTTCTTCTAATTTTTTTTATTTCGTATTTACTTTTGCAATTCATATTTTATTTTATTTTGTCTTTCTTCTTTTTTATTTTTAAAATTCATGTATATTTTAAAACTTGTAAAATATTTTTTTAATCATGAATGTTTTTGAATTTTCTAAAACAATATAAATTCAATATTTTTTTAAAACATTAAACTTTTGAAAATTTACGAATAAGTTTTGAATTATAATTTTTTTGTAAATTTATAAACATTTTTTAGAATTCAAAAATATTTTTAGAATTCATGAATAATTTTTAAATTTACAAAAAAAATCAAATTCTAAACCATTATTATCAATTTGGAAATACTTTTTATAATTTTTTCCAAATTAGGTAGCAACATGAAAAAATCAAATGAGAAAAAAAATGGGAGCATGCGCTAGTTGGAGGCTCACGGCTCATCAGAAGAGAAAAGGAAGCGAGTGTATCCGGTCACGGGAGGCCCGGTCTAGACCTGGCCCGTTTAATGCTTGTTCTGAGAATCATGATTGGTGTGATCGCTATAAGCGCTACATAGCACCTTTGAGGTCCTTCCCCTAAGAAAAGCACCTTTGTGGTCCTGGGAGCTTAAACCTTGCTTCAAATGAGCCAGCAGGTCGCTTGATCCTATTTTCATTCCAATTCTTCAATAAGACCGATACGATTGATTGGGAAACTAACTATTGTTTAAAAACATTAATAAAACTTTTTAGTGAATTATTTTTTCATGAAATAAAAGTTCACAAATTTGGAAAATTTTCCTATATTTTAAAACAAATATAAATTCAGAAAACGTTCCTGAATTTCAGGAAATCTTCTTGATGCTTTCCCCTAATTTTAAAAATGTTCCAAATTAAAAAAAAGAAATGGAAACTAAGAAAAAATAAATGATAAAACCCGGTAATCTGACCTCGGTGTTTATGTATGTCGGTAATCTGACCTCGTGCTAAAAATTTTTTAAGAAATTGACAAACTTTATAAAATTTAACTTAGGTCGGGGATATTATGTAGAGTAAATAAAAATGGAGGGAGTGCTAGTCTGAACATCATGGCACCACTGTATGTACGGATTTGTTTAGAGGTAGATGCACACAACCATTTTTATCAAATTATTCAACAAAACCTTACAAGATAAAATATCGATCCACCCAAAAGCCACCTTCTAGGCTATGATTGTCGCCACACCTACGAGCTTGATGATGGAATGGTCATGATCAGATCCGCTTGCCCTGCCTTATACCTATGCACATCATTTAAAACCAGAGCATCGATGAAGCAGATGACCTGCGCACATCATTTAAAACCAGAGCACCGATGACGCAGACCTTTAGTGCATACCGCATGTGCACGCTCTAGAAATCACATTCATTTTCTTCCATGAAGCCATCTTCAGGACAGGGGTCAACGCTGATGTGCGGGCCAGAATCAATCGGTAGACCCGTCGTCCTGACCTGAGGCCTCTGCGAAGGTGAATAACAGGATGGTTTTGCGAATATCCATGCACCGGATGAACAGTAAATTCAAGAAAAAATACTAAACAAAATTTTAAAAATCCAATATATATACATATATATTGCATGGAAGATGCTTGATGCGTGAGGTTCGCTTCAAATTTCTGCTCATTTGGACATTTGAGTAGCTCTGAGCAAAAAAAAAAACAAATTAGGTTAGAACTGTTTCACGGACGTCAAATTTGTCTTTTTTGCCGAGAGCTAATCAGATGTTCAAATGAGCTGAATTTGGAGCGGAGCTCACGCACCAAAGCATCTTCCATTCCAAAAAAGTTTGGATTTTTTTTGTACTCCCATCGTCTCAAAATAAGTGACCCAACTTTGTGAGCTGATGAGCTCGGAAGCCAAATAGCGCACTCGATGATTTTGAAACAGCTGTTTTAGTCGTTCCGATGTCCGGCCAGGGTTACATTTTGCTGTGCACAAGCTCGATAACAGCGTGCGTATCTGAAATTTTGATATCGGTGCCCCCGAGCGAGTGTACGCGGATTCTTACATTCTGGTTGCTGAATCACCTTGAGTCTTCGTTCCGGCTGTTCAACACAGAAGATCACGTTTGCCTTTTGTCCTGCAAGTTTATTTCCTTGTGCACATGGGGGATGTGCACGTCCCCTTGCCTGAGAGGAACGTGGGATGCCCGGCGCTGTTTCGCGTGGCCGGTCGCCTCGTGGGTCCCGTTCCGCGGACGTTCTCCTCGTGGGTGCCATTGCCTGGCGGGCACGGCAGCATGGCATGGCATGGCACTGGCAGTGCCTTCCCTCCCGCGGCGCCCGTACCGTCGATCGCGTGGGCCGGCCAGCGCACTGCCCGCCAAGCCGCGTCCGGTGTCGTCGGCGCGGTGCCGAGTGGCGCGCAGGCGCCACTAGTTACTCTTTCCACTACTACGCCAGTACTACCGGGTTTTTTTTTTGCGATAAAGGGCATTTTTATTGACTTAAAATGTAGCATCAAACGGAGACAAAACATAATGAGCATCACCTGTTCTTTGCATAACTAAGATGCACACAGCCAAACAAAAACAAATTGAAAGAAGATAAAAAAAGATGACATATCAGCAACAGTAAGATCATATAGAACCGACAGTCCGCCTATGTTGAAGGAGTTGATGCGGCTATCCATAGATTATGCTGCCACCCATGCTGGGCGAAGACCTCCCTAGCCACCCACTCCAACCGCGCACACACCACCTTGAATAGCTGTTGATACTCCGCTCGGCGTAGCGTAGAACACGTACAAAGCGAGTGCGTACAGCGGAAAATAACCTGCAAAGGAGAGGTGTTATTGCCCTCGAAAACCAAATTATTTCTACATAGCCAGAGTGTCCATAATAAGGCATATGTTCCCACCCAAATTAGCATTTGGACCTATTTGAAATGCCGTCTAACCAATGACCAAAAATATTGACAACACTTGTGGGCGGATACAAATTGGACGCTATTTGGATGACTGACCACGTAGAGCGTGCAAACTTACATTGAAAAAAGAGGTGTTTGATTGTCTCGTCATGAGTACAAAAACTACACTTCTTACTTCCGTGTCAATTGCGACAGGCGAGATTGCCTTTGGTTAGCATAACTCCCTTTCGAAGATACCACATAAAGATTTTAACCTTCAGTGGAATCTTCGACATCCAAATTTTTTTGTTATTATCCACTGGGACCTCTGAATGCGTTAGCGCGAGATACATAGAGCCGACTGTGAAGGACCCAGATGTAGTGAGGTTCTAGCGAAACACATCCGTCCTTGTGTCAGGTTTATCGACTCCAATCGAGATAATAAATTTTTCCATGACATAAGACGGGGGCCAATCAAATCATGCTAAAAGAAATATTCGGCGGAAATGAACTGAGCACATGCGCTAGAGTATCATTCTTATCGCGAACAATGCGGTATAAAGCTGGATATTGTTCTTGGAGGCCGGCATTGCCTAGCCAGTTGTCCTCCCAGAAACGAATCTCTGACCCATCTTTTATCGCGAAGGATCCAAAACGAAAAAGATGTTTCTTCACCGCCATTAGACCAACCCAAAAGTGTGAGTCGTCGGGTTTCCAATAGGCCTGTGACATAGCTTTTTGGCCTAGATACTTATTGCGCGGCAGGGTTTGCCAAACGCCATCCTCAGTAAGTAGTTTAAACAACCATTTACTAAGTAAGGCATCATTCTTGACCTAAAGGTCATGAATGCCAAGTCCACCTTGGTCTTTCGGCCTACAAACCACGCTCCATTTGGTTAGCCTCTATTTTTTATTTTCACTGTCCCCTTGCAAAAGAATCTGGATCTGAAATAATCTAGCCTCTGCAAGACCCTTCTTGGGAGTTGGGAAAAAGAGAGCATATAGAGAACCATATTTATGAGGACTGAGTTGATTAAGACGAGTCGTCCTTCAACAGAGAGCAACTTGCCTTTACAACTACTCAATTGTTTCTCTAAGTGTCCATCTATATGTTTCCACTCCGCAATAGTGAGACGCCGATAATGAATCGGAATTCCCAAATATTTAATTGAGAATTAGCCTTGTGCACAACCAAACAGGTGGGCATACTCAGTCGCTGCCTCACTGGCTTCTCCAAAGCAGAACAATTCACTTATATGGAAGTTAATTTTAAGGCCTGGCATCTGCTCAAACACTGAAAGCAATAATTTCAGGTTTCGAGCCTTATCCATGTCATGTTCCATAAAAAGAATTGTATCATCGGCATATTGCAGAATAAAGAGGCCACCATCCATAAGGTGGGGCACTACTCCTGCAATTTGACCGTCCTGCTTGGCACGATCAATCAGAATAGACAGCATGTCAGCCACAATGTTAAATAACATTGGAGACATGGAGTCACCCTGTCGTAGTCCTTTTTCCGTCTGAAAGTAATGGCCTATGTCATCATTGACTTTGATAGCCACACTACCTCCAGTAACAAAATTTTGGATCCACTCGCGCCATTTATCGGAGAAACCTTTCATTTTTATGGCCTGTTGAAGGAAGGACCATTTGACCTTATCATAGGCCTTTCGAAGTCAATTTTGAAAAGTACTCCACTCATGTTTTTACGGTGCATCCCGTGAACGGTCTCATGTGGGATTACTACTCCATCGAGTATATTTCTACCTTGCATGAAAGCCGTTTGAAATGGCCGGACGACATGGTCAGCAACCGTATTGAGCCTATTAGCAGTCACTTTGGTGAAAATCTTGAAGCTAACATTAAGGAGACATATGGATCTATATTGCTGGATTCACTCAGCCTCCTTAATTTTTGGCAACAAAACGATCTCGCCAAAGTTAAGCCTGAATAGATCAAGTTGGCCAGCATGAAGACAATTGAACAACTCCAATAGGTTAGTCTTGATGATATTCCAGAAATTCTGATAGAATTCTGCGGGGAAGCCATCAGGGCCTGGAGCTTTGTTATGTTTCATCTGAAACACTGCTGCTCTCACCTCCTCCTCAGAGAAAGGTGCCGTGAAGATATCGTTCTCTTCTGCTGTGACTTGTGGAATATCATCTGTTCGGGTCTCGTCAAGGGTAAAGTTCCCTTCATCAGGTGCCCCAAACAAAGATTTCTAGTATTTGAATATATAACTTTTGAGCTCTGCCTGACCTTCGATCCGCCCCTCATCTTGTTGGAGACTGAATATACACTTCTTCCTATGACGACCATTGGCGACAAGCTGGACGTATCGTGTATTACTGTCTCCCTTCAAGATGAAGTCAGCTTTGGATCTTTGGTAATATTTGATTTCCTCTTCTCATAAAAGACGTGCAATCTTTTCATTGGATTGATTTTTCAATTCAATCTCTTGTTGTGACAAGATGCGAGTTTCTGCGATTTTATCGAGGTCATCAATAATGATGGCGAGCCGTTGCTTTTCTTTTTTGTATATTCCATTGGTGTGTTTCTCCCATCCAGATAGGTACCACCTTATGGTTCTTATTTTAAAGTTCCATCTCTGAATAGATGTGCGGCCAATTGCGGGTCTCTCCCATATATATTCTTGATTATGACTGGAAAGCCTTCTCGATGCAACTATCCTAATTCAAACTTGAAAGGGCGGCGAGCGGATGGGTTTGTAGAATTAGAATTAAGAATGATGGGCGCATGATCCGATAGTGCCTCAATACGCTCTAGGGCATGCTAGCGCCAAAGGACTGTAAACATAATCCCAGCGAGTGAGACCCATCAACCATTGCTTCCGGCACAAATCTCCACACCATCAGTAGCCATCAGTACACACTGCACTTTGGAGAGCACACTAAAGAACAGTGCTGCTTTGCTGTTTATTGGAGTGAGATCCATCCATCAATCGAGCGGGTGTGACGACGACGAGTCGACGACGATGATGATTACAAGCAGACGAAACAAACGTTGGGATCCGGGGTCCTCCTGCTGCGACCTACTAACCTAAACCAGCTCACCGCGGTTACAAAAACGAATAATGGGCAAGGAACAAGACACCAAAACTGACGGCACGAAACGAACGAAATGGACACTCTTCTGTATAAAGAAAAATCTCTGCTGCTTCTGCTGCTGCTGCTTAATTCAGTCGAAGATCTCCCACTTGGTGGTGACCGGGGGGCTGTTGTCGAACGTCTCCCACTTGGTGGTCACCACCACCGTCTGCAGCCGCGCGTTGGACACCTTGAGCACGTCCAGCGCCTCCACGCACTTCTGCACCCGCTTCGCCTGCCAACAAAAACAGAATCAAATCAGCTTTCTTCTCCAAGACACTGGGCTACACCACACTCATGGCTGCACCAACAGCACCACACAGATAAAAGCTTGCAGTCAAATTGTTTATCCGCATGTCATTATCATCGCAACAGAAAGTGAAGGAGCTTTTCCGTTCTCATCTCGAGGTGGCATGAAGGTATCATCGCAGATAAATGATGAAAGCTTGCGGCCCAGACTTTTTGGTCTCAGTCTCACATTGCTTGTGCTCGTGACCTAGCCAACAGCCTGCGCCACTTCCATGGCAATCTACCTTTCTTGTCATCTACTCTTTGTACAGCACGGTCAGGGAGCACATTCATCCCCTTTAACTAAGAAGATTTGCTGCTAACACGATCAGTAGAAGCTACTCACTAGGCTGCATGCGACGCGTTCAGAGTACACTCCAGGATCGGCTAGGCTGGCATGCAAGGGCTCTCTCTATCTACCTAACATTCGGAGCAGGGGAAAGGGGTGGAGGTGGAGTTTTTCCCTGTGCTTGTACTGGACCACGTACGTGTCCTCCAGAAAGGAGCCAATGAGCCTGTGACCGTCCCGGGGGGGCATGTAGGGCACTCGCCCACACCACACGTTGCATTCCTCGTCGACACTCGCATTGCACCGCTGGTCATGGCACTGCTCGCGTTACCTGCAGACGCAATGATGCGGATCGCAGACGCCGACAGCCCCACCCTGCCCTCATCGAAGGGGAGAGTTGTACCAGAACCGATGGCACGATGCCCCTACTAAACCTGATCTGCGTGCAGTGAATGTAGGGTGTGTGGTGTGGTGGGGGTACCTGGAGGTTCTTCTGCGAGGAGGTGTCGGCGTCGGCAGGTATGCTCTCCAGCTTCACCGCGTGCCGCATCAGCAGCTCGATCAGCGTCGTGATCTGCACCTCCGCCACCTTGCTCCCGCCGGACACCGACTTCTCGATGCTCGTCACCTGTTGCCACAAGAACGAGAATAAATTTTAACATCCGATCAGCTTAGAATCACAGCATCAGAGGCAGGGACGTCAGACGCAGGCACCGGCCGCTTCGGGCAGCAATGATGAAAGTGAGGAGAGCATCCTTGTTACTCGTCACTTGTTAGTGACGGGGTGACGGATTCGTGTCGTAATGCCGGAATCCTGATGGTTACGCTGAATGAACCTACTCCGGGACCATGCTGCTGCCGACGGAAATTTCACCGGCGCCCACATCGATCGATCACGGAGCATCAATTCTGTTTTTTGGACGAGCTCGCGGCGTCAATTTGCTCACCTAATTCCCTGGACATGCGATTCAATGCGAACGCAGCAGCAGCATTCCCCTTCCGTCCCATGCCTGCGTGCCTGACGCCACACGCACTGATACTGCAAGTCTGCGACTAATTCCCTTCTAGGATGCAGAGACAGCAACTAATCACACGCCTAAAAAGACAAAGCATCCCATTTTTACCCGCCGCTAGATCATCTCTGAATAAGGCAAACTGTCACCGCTAGATGTCAGGAGCTCGTTTCTTTTGTCAGCGATCGATCGTCGGTGGTGGAAGGAAAAACAATGAGCATTTGTGTGTGTGCGGTTGTGCATACCTGATCGGCGAGCTTGTCGAGCTCGAGGGCGATGGCGCCGATGGCGCGGTTGGCGTTCTGGATCCTGGCGTTCCGCTGCCGCTCGATGTAGCGCCGCTCCAGGCTCGCCGGATCCTCGGAGACCACCAGCTTGGACTTGTTCTTGACGCCGAACCTGTCCAGGAACTCCGAGTTCTTCCGCTCCCGCCCCTTGTACGTCAGCAGCTGCTCCGACGGCTGCAGCCCCGTCCTCGGCGCCAGCGCCTTCTTCAGCTCACCTGCGCGGTCACCACCATCCGCCACCAACAAACCAATCAAAAGTAGTACGAAACCAGCAAAATTACTACTGCACATCACAGCTGATTACTGCTGGATCGTCGTGCCGCTCGCTGGCCAACAACATTTTGATTCAGAGTTACTGTGGTACTTTTGCTTTGCTGGGACGTTTTGGTAGTTCTTCACGGCACTGACACGGATTTTCGGCGCCACTTGCAGACCAGATTCTCGGAATCCGAGTGGCCAGGCCTGCCATGCCATTGTGGATCGCCAAATGCAGCGACAGACAATGTGGTGCGGCAGATACTATCTAAATTCCCAGCTTGATTTTTTTTCAAGTATGGACTATTTTTACCATGGCATTCTCTACTCCGCATCATTTTTTCATGAAAATACACAAGTACACGTGGGTCTCGGTGAATGGGACTGGAACGTGGTGGGCGACGCCTCCGAGTTATTTTCCAAACAGTGGCGCAGTATCATCATGGGGCGGAAAGGTGTCGGTGCAACGGGACAAGCGGGCCGTGCCCCAGCCGCTGCTGGCCGTCCGATGAGGCCGCCGTACACGCGGACCCGTCCCGCGCCAGCCAGGATTCGCCCCGCATCCGGACACCCGCGCTCGCGCTCCGCCCCGCCCCGCCGCTGGCTGTCACCGCCCGTCAGCCCTTGTCGTGAGGCAAAGGTGAAAAAGCAAAGCGACGAACTGGTTTTGACAGCAAATCTGGTCGGTCGATTTAGCCTCGTAATCTCCAACCAAAGTTTGGCCTGCACGCACGACGTTGCATCTGAAAGTGCGTCGGGGCTGCAGCCCGGCCAATGGACGCCGGGATCCCGCGGCCGGCAGGAATCCAGGTCGTACGATTTCGGGAACTGAAGCTTACGTTAGCAGACATAATCTCTTTTTCTTTAGATTTTATTTACTAGTAAATTCAGGAAATGGAATTCCTGAAGAAATAAAGGCCTCTGCCCTTCTCACGGATCAAGAAATCACGGGCTCTGCACGGATTATTCCCTGGATTTCGTCTCCTTCCTTATAAAATACTCAGAAGAAGGGGAGAAAAATGGTGACAAGGGGGATGTCTCGCCGTACTATTATTGCGTCCTCCACGCGGCACGGCCGGAAGTCATGGCCATTATTTATGGGACGGATTTAGCTGATAAATCCGATAGGTGGACTATCTTTATTTTTTAATTAATTTATCCGCGGCCACGAACTCCCTATTGGCCTGCACGCATTGTCATGCCGTATGCCAAACGTCACAACTTCGCGGACGACGTGATTAGGTTAAGCATTTCACACCATTAACGAAAAAATTACTACTATCTCCATCACTTTGTGCACATAATAATTAGTAACAAACAGTTTGAACGCAAGACAAAAGTAATTCAAAGTAATTAGCAGCACAAATTTCAGTTTCGTATCTTACAGAGAAGAAACGACGGCGGCGATGAGAGGAAAGTTAAGCCGCAGTTAAGCAAGGCACTAATTAGGCCACGAACAGGGAAAGAGATTATTGACGAGAAGGGGGGATCAGGGCGACGGGATAAATACTGACCGAAGGTGGCAATGGAGGAGACGGCGACCTCGTGGGTGGCGGCGCCGTACTTGACCCGCACCCTGATCTCCGGCGGCGGCGGCCTGGGCGGCACCCCCGCCGCGGCGCCGTCGGCGCCCCTGTCCCGGGCCTGCACGACCATCCCGCTCGGCCGCACCTCCCACCCGGCCCGCTCCTCCTCCCCCGCCGCGGCGGCCGCCGCCTCCGACCACCCGCTGCTCGACCCGCCGTCCGAGCTCGACCGGTGCATCACCCTCGCCATCGCCCGCGCCCCAGCCGGCCTCCCCGGAGCACTCAAGCAGAGGCCAGCGAGGTGGGGAGTGGGGAGTGGGGAGAGAAGCTTCCACGGGGAGGGGGAGGGGTGGAAACCAGTGGTCGGTGTGGCGCCGTGCCGCTCCGGGCGGTCGCGTCGCGTGGGAGGGGAGGGAGGGAGGAGGGAGTGCGGGGGCACGCACGCACGAGGCGGACGCGCTTCTCCTTTTTGCTTGCCGGCAGTTTGTGCGCGTAAAAGCACGGGGCCTGGGGTTTTCCACAATTAACATGGCCCCGCGACTGGCGTTCCCAAAGCCGGCCAAGCTGGTTTCTGCAAATAAAGCCGCCCTGCCCTGTGGTTTTGTCATGGCCACCTCGTTGAGACGGGTGAACATTTGCACTTTGCAGGCTAGCTAGTTCTCGTGCCTTTCCATCTGTTAATGGCGAGGTAAGTATTTGTGTGTGTTCGATCATGTTTGTTTTCTGTTTCGCATAAGCCGAATAAATAATTCCGCTTTTAGGTACGTTATTATTCGATATCAGAAAACTTGAGCCATTCATTACCTTTGGGTATACTCCTTGCTTCAATCCAACCGCACAATTGTAAGATGCCTTCCTCACCATCGTGTTAAAGGTCCCGATCCAACGGTGATTGCATTTACCATATAAACGTCCTTCTAGTCTCTCCCCAATGTCCATCTATCATGTGCTCCAGTTCTTCTGTGTGGGCATAGTCAACTCCTAATAATTTGAGTAACTTTAACATGGTCAATCCCTAACTCTTCACTACCACATAGATGTTGTAGCTGCAGCGAGATTTGCCGATGACGAGATCCATATCTCCAAGCTATAATATCCATTTTGCACTATGACATTGGTTGTATTAACGCTGCTATATAGAATCAGTTATTCTAGCCTTTTCAAAACCGAGTTCCAGTTCAACAGGTATGATATGTGCACGACAACTTCAATCGAACATTCGGTGTGTCGGTTTCTGCAAAATGAGCCTTCAGTTTTGTCATAGCCACCCCATTGAGATGGTTGAATATTTTGCAGGCTAGCTAGCTACCAACCTTGTTGCCTTTGTTGTACCTTTTCCTTCCATGTCCATGTAAGTATTTGCGTGGCGTACCTGTCCGTTTCTATTTTGGATAAGCCAAATAAATACTTCTGTTCTTAGGCAGCACAACATACATTTTATTCGATGTAGTAAACATGAGCCATCCTTTACCATCAGGTAAAGTCTCACTTTGATTGATCGACCGAGCATTTGGAGGATGTCTTGATCATCATTGTGGTACCATTGAGCACAACGATTTCGATCCAGCGGTTGTCACATGCCCTATATAATACCCCTGCTACCCTTTTCATGAAATGTAATTCTATGAAATAGATCTTGCAGCCACACGAACGTCAGCAAATGACGAGACCCGTAGCTTTGACTGTATATGTCATTAACAATGTCTCTATCTCCACCTCCCACAACACTATCACCATCCCTTCCCTATGTTCATCTTCCTAGATGTCAACACCTTCATTACCTTGAGCCATTCATTACCTTCGAGTGTACTCTTTGCTTCAATCCACCCGCACAATTGTAAGATGCCTTCATCATCCTCGTGTTAAAGGTTCCCGGTCCAACAATGATTGCATTTACCATATAAACCCCCTCCTACTTTCCCTAATATGTCTATCTATCATGTGCTACAATTCTTTTGCATGGGCATAGTCAACTCCTATTTCGAGTAACTTGCACATAGCCAGTCCCTAATTCTTCACTACCACATAGATGTTGTAGCTGCAGTGAGATTTGCTGATGATGCGATCCATATCTCCCAGCTACAAGGTCCATTTGCACCATGACCTTGGTTGTATTAACACTGCTATATAAAATCAGATATTCCAGCCTTTGAAAAACTGAGTTTCACTTCAATAGGTATGATATGTGCACGACAACTTCAACCGAACATTCGGTGTGTTAGTTTCTGCAAAAAGAGCCTTCATTTTTGTCATGGCCCACCCGTTGATATGCTTGAATATTTTGCAAGCTAGCTAGCTGCCAACCTTGTTGCCTTTCTTGTACCGTTTCCTTCTGTGCCAATCTAAGTATTTGCGTGGCGTTCTTGTTCGTTTCTATTTTGGACAAGCCAAATAAATACTTCTGTACTTAGGCGGTATAACATATATGTTATTCGATGTAGTAAACGTGAGTCATCCTTTACCTACAGGTAAAGTCTCGCTTTGATTGACCGACTGAGCAATTGTAGGATGTCTTGCTCATCATCATGGTACCATTGAGCACGACGGTTTTGATCCAGCGGTTGTCACATTCCCTATTATATAATACCCCTTGTACCATCTTCGTGAAATGTACATCTATGAAATAGATCATGCAGACACATGAACGTCAGCAAATGACGAGACCCATATCTTTGACTATATCTGTCATTAATAATGTCTCTGTCTCCACCTCCCACAACACTGTCACCATCCCTTCCCTATGTCCATCTTCCCACATGTCAACACCTTCACTGTCAATCATATGGCCTCAAGATCGACCTATAGTTGTCTGATTCAACTACCTCGTTGATTTGTGTGAATCATTGTGCCATGTTCCCTCATCCTCCTTATACAATGTTGTTGTTAGGCTCGTACACCCCGAGCACCCCTAATTAGCAGTTATATGTCATGTGGTACTAATTGTATAGAGATGGTCATGTCAAAATAGGTAAATGGGCTTGCTTATTAGTACCTACACCTAATTGTATGATAAACGAGACTAAGCCTAAATAAAATTTGTTTTGCATATTTTTGGGTTTCAAGCAGTCTTAAGCACAAGAACAAAAGTGTTTGACCAAGCAAGATGCGTATGAACAGACCCATTTGCGCAAAAACATTGGTTATATTGACATTAGTAAATAAAACTAGTTATCCAGTCTCTTTCAAATTGAACTTCACTTAGCGAGCTTTGGTATGTTCATGACCAATTCAACCAAACATTGGGTCGACCAACATAGGTCGGCAATGTATTTCATCATGTTACACTAGGATAAACGGCGGAGTCGATTATGACGAATCTCGGGTAGGGGGTCCCGAGCTAGTAGCCTAAGATGAGATGGTAATAAGGACACGAAGTTTCACCTAGGTTCGAGCTCTCTCAAAGAGATAATACCCCGCATCCTACTTGTGTTTGTGTTGCTTTGGGATAGAGCACAAAGGACAAATTGATCTACCATGAGATTGTTCTGTCTCTCATCTCTAAGATATGTCGATCTTATTCTGTCCACCAACCTGGCTTGGGTTTATATAAGTTACCAGAGGCCTATGATAACATGAATCCTAGTCTGCTATGTAGGTGGAGAGTAGTCCTCCATGAATAGAGAGTCCTTGCCTTGTACGCCAAGGCTTCTTGGCTTCCTTGTATGCATCATGGGTCGCCCAAAATGACCCTGGATGGACATGAAATTGGTTTTGCACCACCAGTCCAGGAGTCGACATGGTGAGAGGCCCCCTAGCCGGGACACTGTCAATAAACATAATCAAATTCTTTCTTGATACACATTGGCTAAGATATAAGAAACTTTTAGCAACCCCTAGTTTAGCAAAATTGGTTTTGTTAATAATTTGATGTTGAAATTGCACGAAAATATGGACATGAAATTTTTGCTTCTGAGCTCAAATGCACCCTCGTAAAGTAATAAAATCAAAAGAAGTGGTAAACAATTTCAAAAAAAATCCGAATTTTTTGGGCAACAAACATTGTTGAATGTTCTACATACCTACAAATTTTCTGTCAAGAAAAAATACCCCAAATGCTATGAGAAAACGATGCTAAAATACTCTTTTTAAAGCATTTTGGAGAGTTGATTTTATTTATTTTTGCCCAAACCTACACGAAGGTGATTTCATCACGAAATTTTGCATGCAGGCGGAGAACTAAGCAATATTTGTTGTAAAAAAAGATTCAAATTTTTATGTTATTCTACTGTTCATAAAGATGCATTTGAGCTTGGGATTAGAAAGACAAGTAGGTGATGTTGAAACTGCACTAAGGGTGAACTTTTGGAAACCGCTAGTTAGCAAAATTGGTTTTGTTAACAGTCTGATGTTGAGATTGCACGAAAATATGGACATGAAATTTTGCTTCCGAGCTCAAATGCACCCTTGCAAAATAGTAAAATCAAAAGGTAGTAACAATTTCAAAGAAAAACTGAATTTTTTGGGCAAGAAATATTCTTGATTGTTGTACTTACCTGCAAATTTTCTATGAGGAAAAAAATATCCCTAACGCTCTGACGAAATGATGGTAAAAACCTATTTTTAAAGCATTTTAGGGAGCTGATTTTTTTCCATACCTTCGTGAAGGTGATTCCATCATGAATTTTTGCATGCACGTGGAGAACTAAGCAATGTTTGTTGTAGAAAAAGAAATCCATTTTTTAAAATTTTGTTTGCTTCATTTTTTTTCGTGTTCATAAAGGTGCATTTGAACTCGGGACTAGAAAGACAATTTCGTGAAAATATGAAACATATACACAAGAAAAGGGAATCATGCCAACGGAAAACAGTGAATGTCACACAAACCACGACCTTTGAGGGACAAATTTCAAGTCAACTGAGCTGAACAACACGATATTGGAGGGCTTTAACCTTCGTCTCAATCGTTGGCCCTGTTTGGATACTCTAACTCAGTTATAGGTTAGAGTTAGATTCCAACTCTGAACTAACCCTGAACTAACTAAATTTAAATGAAAAAGGTGTTTGGATGGCAGGGTTAGATGGAGCGCGGATACGGCGAGGCGCCTTCACGGACGGTGCGAGAGGGAGGGAGGGAGAGGACGAGAAGCTTCGAGGAAGTGGGGAGGGATCTACTACGGGAAGAGCGAGAGAAAAATGTGTTTTTTTAGTGATCCCGAGAAGAATTAACCTCTTGGGTTTGTTAGTTTTTTGGGGTGGGTTAGATGCATCTAACCCAAAGTAACCCTCCTGTTTGGATATTTTTGGGTTAGTTGAGTCCAAACTAACCCAAACTAACTCTAATCTAAGGATCCAAACATGGCGGTCGTGGGGCTGGTGGCCATGTGAAGTATTGAAAAATAGTACTCCCTCCGTTCCAAATTACTTATTTAGATGTATTTTAATTCTAGATACATCCATTTTTACGACGAGTAATTTGGAACGGATGGAATATGATTTTCTGACAGAAATGGTAGGCAAACTCAGGCTCAGAGCCCGAGAAAGCTAGAAGCGGGCCCGTGTCAGGCTGCATGCTGCACGTCCAAGGTACCATTGCCGGCCCACGCGCCGGTGGACGCCAATCTGACGCTTACGTCTGGGCCGAACATACTGCATCATTCAAGACCCACGCTTACCATGGCGTCGGTGAATGAAATATTCCGTGATTGCCCACGAGTACGTGTACACGTACGTCGCGCCGCACATGCACGCATCGCACTGGAGGAGGCCGAGAATAAGTAAACCCGCTTGTAGTATTTGTAAGTGTGTGGCGTGTTTCATCTGAAGAATGTGACCGAATGTTCTCGTTGCTAAATACTGCTCCTAAGCTCTTATATCCAACATGCCGGTGATCGATACTCCTTGGGGATGCTTGTAGGCAGGCAAGGCGACTGGAGTGGCCATTACCAAGTGCAAACCATCCTGTGCAAAAAGCACGAAAGTGCTACAGAGAGAGAGACACCGGATACGACAGACTACGTGCCGGTGCCCAGTGGCCGTCCCACGCTCGTTGTAAGCTCGAAGTGGCCGGCTTTTCTTTTTCGCTCCCGCGGCCGACGAAGGTGGTGGGCGCATATCGGTCGGTGTATCATCCATCCGTGGCCTTCCCTCCTCGATCATGGCCTCTCTAGCTCTGCGACGGCCACGTGCCATGCCTCTCACACTAGGAGTACATGCGTATGCAACTATGCATGATGGGACACCCTGCACGGACGAGCACGGGAGAAACGACACGGAAAGGTGCTCGTGGACTGTGGTGCATAGAAATGGCAGGGGCGCAGCTGGCTCCGCGTCCAAATTCAGGCAAGAACCTCCAAGTGCTGGCCGATGATCGACTCTAAGGGCTCAGAGCAACTTCAATAGGATGACTCATTTCGTCCATTTAGATTGGCGCGGACAAAAGTGAAGGCTTAACACGTCGACCCTAACGCAAATCGCGTCCGCTTGAAGTCCGAGTCGACCCATTTCTGGCCCGAAATTGCGTGTGGAATGCGTCGGCGCAGACGCGCCGCACGTCTTCTCGGCGCCCGCCGCGTCCCCACCTATAGGCCATCCAACCGCCGCCCGTCATCTTATTTATGACGACCACCGACAGCGGACCCACTAGTCAGCCAGTGGAAGCGTCCTTTTTTAAGCACGCGTGCGGCGGGGGCTGGCCTCATCCACTTTCGTCCACGTCTGCCCCCCCTCCATCACTCCCTTTGTTTCCTCGCTAGCGACAGCAAACCCTAGCTCGTGATGGGTCTAGCAGTGGCAAAGGCAAGGGCACCCCCGGTGCCTCGTCCCCCCGTACTCCTCCCCCCACCTCCTGCGACGCCGGCCCGTTTCTGCCCAGGTCGCCGGCGCCTGCACATCCCGGTGCACCAAGCGCGGTGGCACTGGGAGTACAGGCAGCCACTGCCCTACCCCGATGTCACGATGTCGCACCACTGGCACTTGGGTCCGCAGCGGATCCCGGTGCCGGCGGTTCCATGAAGCCAGCGGGCGCACGACGAGGAGGTGCGCAGGCGTCGTGTGCAGGTCACGCCGGAGCAGCGTCGGCTGCCTGAGTATGCCGCCGACTCTCCCAACTGGGAGGCTTGGTTCGCCCTCGAACACAAGGAGCAACGGCGTGTAGGCGTCGATGCCGTCCTGCCGTCGTTCCCACCGCCGCCCCCGCAGGTAGAGCCGGAAGACATGGAGGCGGAGGGGGAGTACCAAGCCGCCCTCGAGGAGGCTCTGCAGCACGCGCTGGAGGCTAGCCGCCTCGAGGAGGACGCGCACTGGGATGGGCTGGAGCAAGCCCTTTCCCTGTCGGCGGTGTGCGACTCCGTTCCACACCCCGCTCTTCGGGCCGCCACCGCCATCGCCGCCACCCGTCGAGCCCAAGTCGAAGCCAGAGCCGGGGCCGTCGCTGACGCGGAAGCGCTCCCCGCCTCCACCCACTTGGCCGGAGGAGGCCTACACGTGGGCGGGGCAGTACCGCGAGTGGGTGAGCGCGCCTCCTGCCCACTTCGCCGCCACACCGGCGCAGGAGGCGGCCCACCTCGAGCGCTGGAAGGCGCACTGGCTCCTCCAGGAGCACGCCGCCGGCGAGTGGCAGATGCGCTACGAGGCGCTGCTCCAACGCGACGCGAAGGCGCTCCGGCTCGAGGAGGAGGAGGAGGAACGCGCGCGGCTAGCCGCAATGCCGCCGCTCCAGCAGATGCCGGAGGAGGATGCCCTGGCAGCATACTAGGCGGTGTTCGAGTGGGCTGGCCCTGCTCCCGTCTTCATCAACCTCACAGGCGGTGATGGCGAGGGCGGCGACGACGTCAAGGGCAAGGGCAAGGCCGACGATGTCTAGGGCAGCGTGTGGGGTGGTGCAGTCTTTTTTATATTTTAATTAGTATTTAATTAGGTTTAAGTGGACTTGGCCGGCGTTTGATCGGACACTTATGTTTAATTATGTTTATTTTGTGCGAGCTGTTTTTTTCTACGCCGTCACACTTGGGTCAGCCTCCCGTTGGGCGGTCAAGCCGACCCATTTGAGAATGTGGATGCGCACGTCCGCCTGGCCGACCCAAACGGACGAAAAGCGGAAAAAGCGCGTGTCTGTTTGGGTCACCCCATTGGAGTTTCACTCGGACCGTCATTACAGTGGAAAAAATATCGGATTAATTTTATTTTGTGGGTAGTGTAAATAACCGTGGTAAGAGCATCTACAGTCGGACGCACCAAACCCGCTTCAAACATCTGGGTGGACGGCCAAGTCACTGACCGATCATGAAAATGTGATCTAGACATGCGCCTCAAATGCCCAGGTGCATCCACCACGTCGTTTCCGGCCCATGCTGACCCACCCGACACCACATATATTCCTCCCCATCCGCTCGCCGTACCAAACCCTAACCACTTCACTTCACTTCACTCCACTCCCCTCCGCCACCCAAACTCCCTTCCGACGATCTCCGGCCTTCTCCGGCATGGCGGGGCAGTGGATCTGACTTCGACCAGTTCGGACCCATCTACTAAGGTGTCATCCTGTGTGGGTTGCAGGAGGCAATGGTCGTCCGCATTGCACTCCGCCGCTCCCGAGAGGATAGCGCCCGACTGACAGCAGGATCCGTCCGATGCAACTACATAGCGTCGGCATATCGGGCACTCGGATTCTCCGGGGTTGGATTATCGCGGTTCCGGGAGCCTTCAAATCTCCCCTTCCTCGTCACCAGTCGAACGGAGTATGAGTCCCACCGAGACCGGTGTGCCCACCATGGGAAAGAGAGGATAAGGGCGGCGAAGGCCCGCCGCGCTGCCGACATGGCGGCGGCGGGGGCGGCGCGGGCGGCCGCAGAGGAGGAAGTCATCCATACCCGTGTTGTAAAGAAGTGGCAGTGGAGGAACACATGCGCCCTCGCTTGAGAGTAGAATCGAGCGGTTCGTGCAATGGCCGGACTACCACCCAAGGAGGACAAGGAGAACAGTGACGGGTCGGACAACTCCGGCAACAAGCAGATCTGACTCGATCCCTACCGCGTCTTCGACCCGAACTTTCGTGATAAGGACGGCAAGGTCGTCGGGAAGGGCAAGGACTGCCGTTGATAATCTTCTCCATCATAGCCAAACTTGCTAAATTTTGGTAGTCGATGGTAAGTTAGTGATGTAAGTAGCCGGACGATATGTGTAATATATAGTTACGTGGTTGCATTGTACTCCCTCAAGGAAATATGCCCTAGAGGCAATAATAAAGTTGTTATTTATATTTCCTTATATCATGATAAATGTTTATTATTCATGCTAGAATTGTATTAACCGGAAACTTAGTACATGTGTGAATACATAGACAAACAAAGTGTCCCTAGTATGCCTCTACTTGACTAGCTTGTTAATCAAAGATGGTTAAGTTTCCTAGACATAGACATGTGTTGTCATTTGATGAACGGGATCACGTCATTAGAGAATGATGTGATGGAGAAGACCCATCCGTTAGCTTAGCACTATGATCGTTTAGTTTGTTGCTATTTCTTTCTTCATGACTTATACATGTTCCTTTGACTATGAGATTATGCAACTCCCGAATATCGGAGGAACACTTAGTGTGCTATCAAACGTCACAACGTAACTGGGTGATTATAAAGATGCTCTACAGGTGTCTCCAATGGTGTTTGTTGAGTTGGCATAGATCGAGATTAGGATTTGTCACTCCGTGTATCGGAGAGGTATCTCTGGGCCCTCTCGGTAATGCACATCACTATAAGCCTTGCAAGCAATGTGACTAATGAGTTAGTTACGGGATGTTGCATTATGGAACGAGTAAAGAGACTTGCCGGTAAAGAGATTGAACTAGGTATTGAGATACCAACGATTGAATCTCGGGCAAGTAACATACCGATGACAAAGGGAACAACGTATGTTGTTATGCGGTTTGACCGATAAAGATCTTCGTAGAATATGTAGGAACCAATATGAGCATCCAGGTTCCGCTATTGGTTATTGACCGGAGATGAGTCTCGGTCATGTATACATATTTCTCGAACCCGTAGGGTCCGCACGCTTAACGTTCGCTGCCGATCGGTATTATGAGTTTATGTGTTTTGATGTACCGAAGGTAGTTCGGAGTCTCGGATATGATCATGGACATAACGAGGAGTCTCGGAATGGCCGAGACATAAAGATCGATAAATTAGAAGGCTATGTTTGGACATCAGAATGGTTCGGGTGAGTTCGGGCATTTACCGGAGTACCAGGGGGTTACCGGAACCCCCCGGGGAGTGTATGGGCCTTAATGGGCCTTAGTGGGAGAGAGGAGAAGGCGGCCTAGGTGGGGGCGCCCCCCAAGCCCAATCTGAATTGGGTGGGGGGCAGGCCCCCTTTCCTTTCTCCTTCTTCCTCTTCCTTCTTTTCCTAGTGGGACTAGGAAAGGGAGGAGTCCTACTCCTACTAGGAGGAGGACTCCTCCCCCCTTGGCGCGCCTAGAGAGGGCCGACCGGCCTTCCCCTCCCTCCTTTATATACGTGGGGAGGGGGCACCCTAGAACACACAAGTTGATTGTTTAGCCGTGTGCGGTGCCCCCCTCCACAGATTTCCACATTGGTCATATCGTTGTAGTGCTTAGGCGATTCCCTACATCGGTAAGTTCATCATCATCGTCATCACACTGTCGTGCTGACGAAGCTCTCCCTCGACACTCAACTGGATCTAGAGTTCGTGAGACGTCACCGAGCTGAACATGTGCAGATCGCGGAGGTGTCGTACCTTCGGTGCTAGGATCGGTCGGATCGTGAAGACGTACGACTACATCAACCGTGTTGTCCTAATGCTTCTGCTTACGGTCTACGAGGGTACGTGGACAACACTCTCCCCTCTCGTTGCTATGCATCACCTAGATGGATCTTGCGTGTGTGTAGGATTTTTTTAAAATTACTGCGTTCCCCAACAGTGTCATCCGAGCCAGGTCTATGAGTAGATGTTATATGCATGAGTAGAACACAAAGGAGTTGTGGGCGTGGGTATATACATATTGCTTGCCATCACTAGTTGATTCTTGATTCAGCGGTATTGTTGGATGAAGCGGCTCAGACCGACATTACGTGTACGCTTACGCAAGACCGGTTCTACCGACGTGCTTCACACACAGGTGGCTAGTGGGTATCTATTTCTGCAACTTTAGTTGAATCAGATTCAATGAACATGGTTTTTTTCTGAAGATCAAAAAGCAATCACTATATCGCGTTGTGGTTTTTGATGCGCAGGTAAGAACTGTTCTTAATAAGCCCATAGCAGCCACGTAAAACTTGCAACAACAAAGTAGAGGACGTCTAAATTTTTTTTGCAGGGCATGTTGTGATGTGATATGGTCAATACATGATGCTAAATTTTATTGTATGAGATGATCATGTTTTGTAACAGAGTTATATATCGGCAACTGACAGGAGCCATATGGTTGTCGCTTTATTGTATGAAATGCAATCGTCATGTAATTGATTTACTTTATCACTAAGCGGTAGTCATAGTCATAGAAGCAATAGTTGGCGAGACGGCAATGATGCTTTGATGGAGATCAAGGTGTCAAGACGGTGATGATGGTGATCATGACGGTGCTCTGGAGATGGAGATTAAAGGCACAAGATGATGATGGCAATATCATATAACTTATATTGATTGCATGTGATGTTTATCCTTTATGCATCTTATTTTGCTTAGTTCGGCGGTAGCATTATAAGATGATCTGTCACTAAATTTCAAGGTACAACTGTTCTCCTTGAGTATGCATCATTTCTACAGTTCGTCGTGCTGAGACACCACGTGATGACCGGGTGTGATAAGCTCTACATTCACATACAACGGGTGAGGGAGTCCTAGATTAGGGGGTGTTCGGATAGCCAGACTATACCTTCAGCCGGACTCCTGGGCTATGAAGATACAAGATTGAAGACTCCGTCCTGTGTCCGGAAGGGACTTTCCTTGGCATGGAAGGCAAGCTTGGCGATACGGATATGAAGATCTCCTACCATTGTAACCGACTTTGTGTAACCCTAACCCTCTCCAGTGTCTATATAAACCGGAGGGTTTTAGTCCGTAGGACAACATACACATCAACAATCATACCATAGGCTAGCCTCTAGGGTTTAGCCTCTTCGATCTCGTGGTAGATCTACTCTTGTACTACCCATATCATCAATATTAATCAAGCAGGACGTAGGGTTTTACCTCCATCAAGAGGGCCCGAACCTGGGTAAACCTTCGTGTCCCTTGCCTCCTGTTACCATCCGACCTAAACGCACAGTTCGGGACCCCCTACCCGAGATCCGCCGGTTTTGACACCGACATTGGTGCTTTCATTGAGAGTTCCTCTGTGTCGTCGCCGTCAGACTCGATGGCTCCTACGATCATCGATAGCGATGCAGTCCAGGGTGAGACCTACCTCCCCGGATAGATCTTCGTCTTCGGCGGCTTCGCACTGCGGGCCAATTTGCTTAGCCGTCTGGAGAAGATCGAAAGCTACGCCCCTGGCCATCAGGTCATATTTGGAAGTTTAAACTACACGGCTGACATCCGCGGGGACTTGATCTTCGACGGATTCGAGCCACTATCGAGCGCGCTGCACTATCACGACGAGCATGGTCTAGCTCTGCCGCCGAACAGTGCCCTGGAGGCCGCACCCGCATCGGCTTCGACTCTTAATTCGGAGCCAACCGCGCCGATCGAGGATGGGTGGTTGGACGCCGCCTCGGGGGCTGCGGTCCCAACGGCGATTGAGCCGAACACCAGCCCCGCACTCCGCGAGGCTCATGATTCCAAGGAGTCGGACTCCGAACCATTCGCGCCTCTGCCAATAGAATCCGATTGGGCGCCGATCATAGAGTTTACTGCCACGGGCATCTTTCAGCACTCGCCCTTTGGCGATATTACAAAATCACTAAAGTCTCTCTCTTTATCAGGAGAGCCCTGGCCGACTACGGTCAGCGATATCGGGATGCGGACGATGAAAAGAATTCAAAGCCCACCCACCACCCACTTTGTAGCCATTGTCGACGATTTAACCGACATGCTCGACTTAGACTCCGAAGACATCGACGGTATGGACGCCGATGAAGGAGACGATAAAGAACCGGCGCCTACTGGGCCCTGGAACGCCACCTTGTCATATGACGTATACATGGTGGACGCACCAAAAGATGACGACGAGGAGCGGAAGGACGCACCAAAGGCTTGTTCCCTCGAAAAGCAGTCAAAGCGGCGACGCAAGCGCCGCCCCAAATCCCGCCTCGACAGAAATAGCGATCATACAGACCCAGCACTGGAGCAGAGCGAACCGCTGCCGGACAACGGTAATCTGGATAATCAAACCGAACAAACAAATCCTATCAAGGCTAATGGTCCGGACGACATAACACCGGACAGACACCCGGAGCAGTAGACTGCCCGTAAAAGGCTTGTTGCCACCGCGAGGAGTCTGAAAAAGCGGAAGCAAAGGCTTAAAGCCGCGCAAGACACACTCCAAATCAGATGGAGTAAAATACTCAACACTGCAGCAAGGTACAGCGACAATCGCCCCTCCAAGAGCTACCCAAAGCAGAAGCTGCTACCCGAATTCGATGAGGAGGCCTCAGAACCCCCACAACCAAATATCAAAGCAGCCACCTGGCCGGATAGACGACCCCTCTACCAACACAGATCGGCATACAACACCACTCACAATACAATACGCGCCCCATGTGAGGGCTCGCACCCAAAGGACGGCGCAACAAGATCCATCTATGGACTACGCAAGCGCGCCCCAGCATACAATGCAACACAACAAACATCCGAACAACGCGGTACACCCAGCTACAGGGGCGCCGCACACCCCCTATGTTTCACCGACGAGGTGCTGGCCCACGAATTTCCAGAGGGATTCAAGCCCGTAAACATAGAGGCATACGACGGAACAACAGACCCTGGGGTCTGGATTGAGGACTACATCCTTCATATCCATATGGCTCGAGGAGATGATCTCCACGCCATCAAGTACCTACCCCTCAAGCTCAAAGGGCCAGCTCGTCACTGGCTCAAAGGCCTACCCAAAAGCTCCATTGGAAGTTGGGAAGAGCTCGAAGACGCCTTTCGGGCAAATTTTCAAGGGACTTATGTCCGACCTCCGGATGCAGACGATTTGAGTCATATAACTCAACAGCCCGAAGAGTTAGCCCAAAAGCTTTGGAACAGGTTTCTTACTAAAAAGAACCAGATTGTCGACTGTCCGGACACCGAAGCCTTGGCAGCTTTCATGCATAGCGTCCGTGACGAATGGCTCGCCAGACACCTTGGCCAAAATAAGCCGAGAACGATGGCCGCACTAACAAACCTCATGACCCGCTTTTGCGCGGGTGAGGACAGCTGGCTAGCCAGATGCAACACCAGCGACCCCAGTACATCCGAAGTTAAAGATGGAAATGGGAAATCACGGCGCAACAGCAATAACAAACGCCGGAATAAAGAAGACAGCACGAAGGGCACGGCAGTAAATGCCGGATTCAAAAACTCTCGGCCAGGTCAAAAGCCGCCCCCTAAAGGCACCGGGGATGAATTGTCCAGTCTCAACAAAATTCTGGACCAAGTATGTCAGATTCATAGTACCCCTGGTAAACCTGCTAATCATACCCACAGAGAATGTTGGGTCTTCAAGCAGTCCGGCAAGCTCAACGCCGTACACAAGGGGGAGGATACACCAAGTGAAGATGAGGACGAGCCCCCCAAGCAAGACACGGGGAACAAAAAAAAATTCCACCAGAAGTCAAAACAGTAAACTTGTTACACGTAATCAAGGGAAAAAACAACGCGGCACTCCCAGGAAAATATACCCAAGTGCCTGTCACCACGAAGTCCTGCCAGTGGTCATCTCAACCGATCACTTTCGACCATCGCGATTACTCAGCAAGTATCCGACACGCAGGATGGGCTGCCCTGGTACTAGACCCAGTAATTGGCGGATATCACTTCACAACAGTCTTGATGGACGGCGGCAGTAGCCTAAACCTAATATATCAGGATACAATCCACGGGATGGGGTTAGACCCAACACAAATTCGCCATAGCAATACTACCTTTAAAGGAGTAACGCCGGGCCCAGGGGCTCGTTGTACGGGCTCCCTCCTACTACAAGTTATATTCGGCTCCCCCGATAACTTCCGTCGTGAGCATTTAACTTTCCACATCGCTCCGTTTCAAAGTGGCTATCAAGCACTGCTCGGACGCGAAGCTTTTGCTCGCTTTAATGCAATACCACACTACGCCTCCCTCACGCTCAAGATGCCCGGTCCACGTGGCATCATTACAGTGCACGGAAATATCAAGCGATCTCTGCGCGCCGAAGAGAGTGAGGCTGCCTTGGCAGCCGCACACTAAAGGCGCCCGGACAAGCGAAAGCACCCAATAGGTCGTCAAGACCTCAGATACAACTAATCAAGTCTGGCGCCATTATTTATACGGAATAAGTGGTCACACCCCTATTTGTCACTACAAGGGGCTCAACGCACGCAGACAAGTGGCAATTTCTTATCATCTTGAAATATACATGGTTTCTTTAAAAAACTATATTTTTGCACGACGACTTTTTTACTTAACTTCCTCTCTTTTACAGACGATCATCGTGCTACACCCGTCCAGGATACGGCGCAACAGAGACACATGCACAGACGTGCAGCAGGGACCCGCTCCAAGGATTCTTTTTAGATTAAGACCCTGCGTAAACCTTTTTTACTGTCTCTTGTTGACATATATCCACCGTTGAGAAGGATGCTGACGTCTTGGCATGTGGCCACACCAGAACAATGCACGTACCTGGACACAAGGGGCTTCTTACAAATGCCACTATTTAGGCCCGGTTTATACCACAAAGACCGAATACCTTAGGGAGTGTTCGGCGTCGCGAGTTTGGCCCTATATGCATCAGCTCTGAATCATTGTCTTTGGTCAAATGTTGGGTTTGCCCGGTTCCTCTGTTATGGTGCCTTACGTTCCGCCTTGCCGGCTAAGGTAGCACCAGGAGAACTACTGTGATTGTGCCCTGGTTCATCCGGACGAGCACCTCAGTAGATGAAAGGGCATTTCCCTACTTTATGTTTTGGATGATGATGACAACCCTTTGTGGTCTAAACGTGTGCTATATGTTTCAGGTTCTTGATGCTTAGGCTTACATCGGATTGCTATTACCTCTCGAAGGAAAAGATCGAAGACGTGTCCTCTATGTTTTTATTTTCTTTGGTCGTAGAGTACCCGTACTGTCAAGAGGGAATCCTCATTAGGAAGCTCTGGGGGAATCAGTTCACGCACACTTTTCTCAACCTCTCTTTGCCTTCCTCAGGTGTGTGTGAGAGAGAGAGTTTTCCTTGCCTCTTCCCCTCTTTCCTGCTCACTGTTTCTGCCCAGCGGTTGTACCGCTCTCTGGAGCAGTTGTACCGCTGGGTCTTGTCGCTCACCAGCTTTTGCTCGAGCGGTTGTACCGCTGCCTCTGGGCGGTGGTACCGCCACCATGCTCTGCAACAGCTAGGGCGGTGGTTCCGTCCATGTACCGCTCAAGTACCGCTCTCGCCTCTGGTTTGATGCTGTTCTTGGGCGGTAGTGGCCCGGTTGGTCCGGTCGTTCCACGATGACCGGTACCACCGGTGGTCCGAGCGGTTCTTCCGCTCAGAACTTAGCCGCCCAAGAGCTCAAGGCCATGCGGTTGTTCCGGCCAGGCACCGCCCAAGTACCGGTCAAGCTCCTGTTTTGATGCGGTGGTTGTGCGGTAGCCAGGCGGTTAGTCCGGTTATCTTTCTTAGCCGGTACTACCGCCCGCCTGTCTGGTTGTACCGCTTGGTAGGGTTCTGCTGTTACACCGTGAGTCCCGGTTGTGCCGGGACGAGGACCGTTGTACCGCTGCAGTGCAAAAACGCAGTAACGGTTGGAATTGTGGGGAGACTACTTAAGGGGGCTTATCCCACCTACCACTCCTACCTTTGACCTCTCTCACTCCACCATTGATTCCCTTCAAGCTCTCTTGCCCGATCTTTCTCTCTAGCCACTCAAACTTGTTGATTTGCTAGGGATTGAAGGAGGAGACCTAGATCTACACTTCCACCAAAGGATACTTGGTTCCCCCATACTTTCTTGTGTGGATTTTCTTACTCTTGGGTGTTTGAGCACCCTAGATGGTTGAGGTCACCTCGGAGCCATATTCCATTGTGGTGAAGCTTCGTGGTTTTGTTGGGAGCCTCCAATTAAGTTGTGGAGAGAGCCCCAACCTTGTTTGTAAAGGTTCGGTAGCCGCCTTCAAGGGCACCAATAGTGGAATCACGGCATCTCGCATTGTGTGAGGGCGTGAGGAGAATACGGTGGCCCTAGTGGCTTCTTGGGGAGCATTGTGCCTCCACACCGCTCCAACGGAGACGTACTTCTTCTCAAAGGGAAGGAACTTCGGCAACACATCCTCGTCTCCACCGTCTCCACTCTTGGTTATCTCGTGCCTTTATTTAAGCAAGCTTACTTGTTTCATATCTCTTGCTTGCTTGTGTACCTATCCTCGTTGCATCATATAGGTTGCTCACCTAGTTGCATTTCTAGACAACCTATTTTGATGCAAAGTTTAACTTGTTAAAGAAAAGCTAAAAATTGTTAGTTGCCTATTCACCCCCCCTCTAGTCAACCATATCGATCCTTTCAATTGGTATCAGAGCCTCGTCTCTTTATTAAGGACTTTACCGTCCAAAGAGTACGGTTGATACCGTAGACGGTGTGGAGGAACACTCCCGTGTGAATCCGATCTCGTCTACGGGAGATGGGGGAACTTCGGTCTCTCGTGAGGAGTTCAATGTGGCCTTGGAGACATTGAAAACCTCCATGACGACCAAAGTCGAAAGCATGTTTACTAAATTTCTTGAGGGGCTTAAACTATCCACCGCACCGTTGAAAGTGGGTGATCCCGCCAACAAGGTGACGGATGCTATCCCCGACAAGGGGGGAGCTAGTAGTGAAAAGGCTCCTTCTTCTAGTGGCAAGAATGGCACCGGCATCTTTGCCCATGTGGAACCACCACTTGTTTATGGTGGACCGGTTCCTTCCACTCATTTGAATCATGTCGGTCCTCCCCCTAAGATTGTGAAAAATGAGGATTTTGATTCTTGGGTTTACCGCTTTAAACATCATTTAAATCATGTGAACACTAACCTTTGGAGAATCATTGAAGAAGGTTTCTATCCACATGATCCAAGCAACTTCACTCCTCGAGAAGCCGCGGACAATCAATTCAATGAGAATGCTCTCTTCATCATTCAAGATGCTATTCCACCCGAAGACCTACCTTATCTTCATCCTTTCGCCTTGGCCAAAGATGCATGGCATTGTGTCGTGTCTCTTTACCGGGGAAGCGCAAGCATTCAATGCTCCAACTATGAAGTGGTACAAGATGAGGCCGATGAGTTTGCAATGAAGGAAGATGAAGAACCTCGTGAGCTCTATCAGAGAGTAACCAAACTCGCGGTCTCACTACGAGATCACGGGAGCAAGGACACGGATGACAATTGAATCAAGCGCAAATTCCTCAAGGCAATGATGCCCTATCACAAGGCTATGTCCTCCGTCATTCGTCAAAGACCGGACTTCCACACTTTGACCTCAAGCGAAGTGTTGGATGAGTTTGTGGCCATGAACATTTCGGACAAGACCGCCGATAATGAGGTGCTCCGTTCTCAACGGGCAAAGAAGCCTAACCTTGCATTGAAGGCCAAGCTCATAGTGGAAGATGAAGAAGAGGAAGAAGAGGAGGGCAACCCCGAAGATACGAAGTATGCATATCATGAACACACAACACTTGCTTCAAGGCAATTTTGGAACAAGAAAAACTCAAGGCAAAACTTTAGCAAAAACAACTCGAGTGGTACAAGGGGCAAGCAATGTGTAAGGACTTGCTACAATTGCGGCAACGTGAGTCATTTCGTTGCAGAATGCCCGTATGAGAAGAGGGAAGACAATGGTGGCAAACTCATCCGAAAGGACAAGGCCAAGTCGTTCCCCAACAAGAACAACTTCACCAAGAAGACTCATCCCAAGGCCTTGGTTGTGCAAGAAGAGTACAATGAGGACGATGACGATGATGAAGATGATGAGTCGGTTGCCATGGCCTCCGTTGCCATTGCAACAACGTCACGGGTGTCTCTCTTCGACTCACCCAACGAGAGCATCACCGCCAAGTGCCTCATGGCTAAAGCCACCAACAAGGTAACCTCCAACATCAAAACTACCATCATTAATCATCCTTCCCCAACGGATAGCATTAATGAATTTGAGGGAGCTAATGTGGAGGCTAACGAGTTTGAGGCCTTTATGGGCAAACTCAAGGGAAAATCCAAGAAGCACTTTATTGCTCTCTTGGAACAACTTGGTGAGGCCAATGACATGATCGAGGCTCACGAAGACACCATCTCTAAGATGGAAGGACATAGTCGTGACTATGCCGATGAGATTTCAGATCTTTCCAATGCTCTTGAGGAAGAGCGTGGTCTTCGTTTGGCTCTTGAGGAGTCACACAACGTAGATCATGCTAAGTTAGAGAAAGATTATGATCATGCCCTCGTTGTTTCTCGTGTGCTAAATTCCGAGAAGGCCAAACTCGGGGTTGATCTTGATAGACTCAAAGAGGAGTTTTATATACTTGACAAGGCCCACAAGGCCTTGAAGGGTATTCAAGCTAGTCTCAAGGAGTCTCATGATCAACTCCAGGTGAAGCTAACTAAGGAGAAAGCAACTTTTCCTCATATGGTTTTAATTGATAATGCAAATGCTACTAACCCGTGTTGTGAGCATATACATCTTGTTGAGGAAAATGCTAAGTTGAAGGAGCAACTTGAGAGAGGTCTTGCGACTTGCATACAAGGCAAGAAGAACCTCAACGATCTCTTGACCAACCAAAAGGGAGGTGTGGCCAAGGAAGGGGTTGGGTACGTCCCCGACTCCAAGAACAAGAAGAAGAATGACAAGACCAAACGACCTCCTCCTCTCATGCAAACCTTTGTGAGGGAGGGAGAGAGTGCCCCCAAGGAGAAGAAGAAGAATAATGTCAAGAAGGGCAATGTCACCCCTCCCAACAAAGCCGACGATTTTAATCCTTCTTATGTGTTATGTCGTGCTAGTGATGGGCATGTTTATGCCAAATTTGTTGGTTCTCTTCATGAATACATTGAATGGTCTATTTGGGTTCCTAAGACCCTTGTTACTAACATCAAAGGACCCATTACAAAATGGGTACCTAAAACCAAGCATTGATCTCTTGTAGGTGTTTGCTTCTGGTGGTGGATCATGGTTGCTTGATAGCGGAGCTACAAATCATATGACTGGAAGCAAGGACTTGGTGGTGGACGTGCACAAGGTTCCATCTATGCCCACCAATGTCGAGTGGGGTGACGCCTCTGTTGGAAATATGCCCTAGAGGCAATAATAAAAGCATTATTACCATATTTCCTTGTTCATGATAATTGTCTTTTATTCATGCTATAATTGTGTTATCCGGAAATCATAATACATGTGTGAATACTTAGACACCAACATGTCCCTAGTAAGCCTCTAGTTAACTAGCTCGTTGATCAACAGATAGTCATGGTTTCCTGGCTATGGACATGGGGATGTCATTGATAACGGGATCACATCATTAGGAGAATGATGTGATGGACAAGACCCAATCCTAAACATAGCACAAGATCGTATAGTTCATTTGCTAGAGTTTTCCAATGTCAAGTATCTTTTCCTTAGACCATGAGATCGTGTAACTCCCGGATACCGTAGGAGTGCTCTGGGTATACCAAACGTCACAACGTAACTGGGTGACTATAAAGGTATACTACGGGTATCTCCGAAAGTGTCTGTTGGGTTGACACGGATCAAGACTGGGATTTGTCACTCCGTATGACGGAGAGGTATCACTGGGCCCACTCGGTAATGCATCATCATAATGAGCTCAAAGTGACCAAGTGTTTGGTCATAGGATCATGCATTACGGTACGAGTAAAGTGACTTGCCAGTAACGAGATTGAACGAGGTATTGGGATACCGACGATCGAATCTCGGGCAAGTAACATACCGATTGACGAAGGGAATTGTATACGGGGTTGCTTGAATCCTCGACATCGTGGTTCATCCGATGATATCATCGAGGAGCATGTGGGAGCCAACATGGGTATCTAGATCCCGCTGTTGGTTATTGACCGGAGAGCGATCTCGGTCATGTCTACATGTCTCCCGAACCCGTAGGGTCTACACACTTAAGGTTCGGTGACGCTAGGGTTGTAGGGATATGTATATGCAGCAACCTGAATGTTGTTCGGAGTCCCGGATGAGATCCCGGACGTCACGAGGAGTTCAGGAATGGTCCGGAGGTAAATAATTATATATAGGAAGTGCTATTTCGGCCGTCGGGACAAGTTTCGGGGTCAACGGTATTGTACCGGGACCACCGGAAGGGTCCCGGGGGTCCACCGGGTGGGCCCACCTATCCCGGAGGGCCCCATGGGCTCAAGTGGGAAGGGATCCAGCCCAAAGTGGGCTGGGGCGCCACTTCCCCTAGGGCCCATGCGCCTAGGGTGGGGAAACCCTAAAGGGGGGCGCCCCCTTGCTTGGGGGGTAAGCCCCCCACCCCTTGGCCGCCGCCCCCTAGGCCCCCCTATATATAGTGGGGGGGATGGAGGACCTCTTACCTTTGCCTTTGGTGCCTCCCTCTCCCTCTCCAACACCTCCTCCTCCTCCATAGAGCTTGGCGAAGCCCTGCCGGAGTACTGCAGCTCCATCACCACCACGCCGTCGTGCTGCTGCTGGAGCCATCTTCTTCAACCTTTCCTTCCCCCTTGCTGGATCAAGAAGGAGGAGACGTTACGCTGACCGTACGTGTGTTGAACGCGGAGGTGCTGTCCGTTCGGCGCTAGGATCTTCGGTGATTTGGATCACGTCGAGTACGACTTCCTCATCCCCGTTCTTTGAACGCTTCCGCGCGTGATCTACAAAGGTATGTAGATGCAATCCAATCACTCATTGCTAGATGAACTCCTAGATGGATCTTGGTGAAACCGTAGGAAAATTTTTGTTTTCTGCAACGTTCCCCAACAGTGGCATCATGAGCTAGGTTTATGCGTAGTTCCTTTTGCACGAGTAGAACATAATTTGTTGTGGGCGTAGATGTTGTCAAATTTCTTGCCGCTACTAGTCTTATTTTGCTTCAGCGGTATTGTGGGATGAAGCGGCCCGGACCAACCTTACACGTACGCTTACGTGAGACCGGTTCCACCGACTGACATGCACTAGTTGCATAAGGTGGCTGGCGGGTGTCTGTCTCTCCCACTTTAGTTGGAGCGGATTTGATGAAAAGGGTCCTTATGAAGGGTAAATAGAAGTTGACAAATCACGTTGTGGCTTTCACGTAGGTAAGAAAACGTTCTTGCTAGAACCCTATTTCAGCCACGTAAAACTTGCAACAACAATTAGAGGACGTCTAACTTGTTTTTGCAGCAAGTGCTTTGTGATATGATATGGCCAAAGTTGTGATGAATGATGAATGATATATATGTGATGTATGAGATGTTCATGCTATTGTAATAGGAATCACGACTTGCATGTCGATGAGTATGACAACCGGCAGGAGCCATAGGAGTTGTCTTTATTTTTTATATGACCTGCATGTCATTGAGAAACGCCATGTAAATTACTTTACTTTATTGCTAAACGTGTTAGCCATAGTAGTAGAAGTAATAGTTGGCGAGCAACTTTATGGAGACACGATGATGGAGATCATGATGATGGAGATCATGGTGTCATGCTGGTGACAAGATGATCATGGAGCCCCAAGATGGAGATCAAAGGAGCTATGTGATATTGGCCATATCATGTCACTTTTATTATTTGATTGCATGTGATGTTTATCATGTTTCTGCATCTTGTTTACTTAGAAAGACGGTAGTAAATAAGATGATCCCTCATAATAATTTCAAGAAAGTGTTCCCCCTAACTGTGCACCGTTGCGACAGTTCGTTGTTTCGAAGCACCACGTGATGATCGGGTGTTAGATTCCAACGTTCACATACAACGGGTGTAAGACAGATTTACACATGCAAACACTTAGGTTGACTTGACGAGCCTAGCATGTACAGACATGGCCTCGGAACACAGAAGACCGAAAGGTCGAGCATGAGTCGTATAGAAGATACGATCAACATGAAGATGTTCACCAATGTTGACTAGTCCATCTCATGTGATGATCGGACATGGCCTAGTTAACTCGGATCATGTTATACTTAGATTACTGGAGGGATGTCTATCTAAGTGGGAGTTCATTGAATAATTTGATTAGATGAACTTAATTATCATGAACTTAGTCTAAATTTTACAATATGTCTTGTAGATCAAATGGCCAATGTAGTCCTCAACTTCAACGCGTTCCTAGAGAAAACCAAGCTGAAAGACGATGGCAGCAACTACATGGACTGGGTCCGGAACCTGAGGATCATCCTCATAGCTGCCAAGAAAGATTATGTCCTACAAGCACCGCTAGGTGACGCACCTATTCTCTTTGCAGAACAAGACGTTATGAACGCTTGGCAGGCACGTACGGATGACTACTCCCTCGTTCAGTGCGGCATGCTTTACAGCTTAGAGCCGGGGCTCCAAAAGCATTTTGAGAGACACGGAGCATATGAGATGTTCGAAGAGCTGAAAATGGTTTTCCAAGCTCATGCCCGGGTCGAGAGATATCAAGTCTCCGACAAGTTCTTCAGCTGTAAGATGGAGGAAAACAGTTCTGTCAGTGAGCACATACTCACTATGTCTGGGTTGCATAACCGCTTGACTCAGCTGGGAGTTAATCTCCCGGATGACGCGGTCATTGACAGAATCCTTCAGTCGCTTCCACCGAGCTACAAGAGCTTTGTGATGAACTTCAATATGCAGGGGATGGAAAAGACCATTCCTGAAGTATTTGCAATACTAAAATCAGCAGAGGTAGAAGTCAAAAAGGAACATCAAGTGTTGATGGTGAATAAAACCACTAAGTTCAAGAAGGGAAAGGGTAAGAAAGCCTTCAAGAAGGACGGCAAGGGAGTTGCCGCGCCCGGCAAGCAAGCTGCCGGGAAGAAGCCAAAATATGGACCCAAGCCCAAAACTGAGTGCTTTTATTGCAAGGGAAGTGGTCACTGGAAGCGGAACTGCCCCAAATACTTAGCAGACAAGAAGGTCGGCATCACGAAAGGTATATGTGATATACATGTAATTGATGTGTACCTTACCAGTACTCGCAGTAGCTCCTGGGTATTTGATACCGGTGCGGTTGCTCACATTTGTAACTCAAAACAGGAGCTGCGGAATAAGCGGAGACTGGCAAAGGACGAGGTGATGATGCGCGTCGGGAATGGTTCCAAGGTCAATGTGATCGCCGTCGGCACGCTACCTCTACATTTACCTTCGGGATTAGTTTTAAACCTTAATAATTGTTATTTAGTGCCAGCTTTGAGCATGAACATTGTATCTGGATCTCGTTTAATTCGAGATGGCTACTCATTTAAATCCGAGAATAATGGTTGTTCTGTTTATATGAGAGATATGTTTTATGGTCATGCTCCGATGGTGAATGGTTTATTCTTAATGAATCTCGAGCGTAATGCTACACATGTTCATAGTGTGAGTACAAAAAGATGTAAGATTGATAATGATAGTCCCACATACTTGTGGCACTGCCGCCTTGGTCACATAGGTGTCAAACGCATGAAGAAGCTCCATGCTGATGGACTTTTAAAGTCTCTTGATTACGAATCATTTGACACGTGCGAACCATGCCTCATGGGTAAAATGACCAAGACTCCGTTCTCAGGAACAATGAGCGAGCAACCAACTTATTGGAAATCATACATACTGATGTGTGCGGTCCAATGAGTGTTGAGGCTCGCGGTGGATATCATTATGTTCTTACCCTCACTGATGACTTGAGTAGATATGGGTATGTCTACTTAATGAAACACAAGTCCGAGACCTTTGAAAAGTTCAAGGAATTTTAGAGTGAGGTTGAGAATCAACGTGACAGGAAAATCAAGTTCCTGCGATCAGATCGTGGAGGAGAATACTTGAGTCACGAGTTTGGCACACACTTAAGAAAATGTGGAATAGTTTCACAACTCACGCCGCCTGGAACACCTCAGCGTAATGGTGTGTCTGAACATCATAATCGCACTCTATTAGATATGGTGCGATCTATGATGTCTCTTACCGATTTACCGCTATCTTTTTGGGGCTATGCTTTAGAGACTGCCGCATTCACTTTAAATAGGGCTCCGTCGAAATCCATTGAGATGACACCGTATGAATTATGGTTTGGGAAGAAACATAAGCTGTCGTTTCTAAAAGTTTGGGGATGCGATGCTTATGTCAAGAAACTTCAACCTGAAAAGCTCGAACCCAAGTCGAAAAAATGCGTCTTCATAGGATACCCTAAAGAAACTATTGGGTGTACCTTCTACCTCAGATCCGAAGGCAAGATCTTTGTTGCCAAGAACGGATCCTTTCTAGAGAAGGAGTTTCTCTCGAAAGAATTAAGTGGGAGGAAAGTAGAACTGGATGAAGTATTACCTCTTGAACCAGAAAAAGGCGCAACTCAAGAAAATGTTCCTAAGGTGCCTGCACCGACTAGAGAGGAAGTTAATGATGATGATCAAGATACTTCTGATCAAGCTCCTACTGAAATTCGAAGGTCTACAAGGACACGTTCCGCACCAGATTGGTACGGCAACCCTGTCTCGGAAATCATGTTGTTAGACAACGGTGAACCTTCGAACTATGAAGAAGCGATGGCGGGCCCGGATTCCGACAAATGGCTGGAAGCCATGAAATCCGAGATAGGATCCATGTATGAAAACGAGGTATGGACTTTGACTGACTTGCCCGTAGAGCGGCGAGCCATAGAAAATAAATGGATCTTTAAGAAGAAGACAGACGCGGATGGTAATGTGACCATCTATAAAGCTCGGCTTGTCGCTAAGGGTTATCGACAAGTTCAAGGGGTTGACTACGATGAGACTTTCTCACCGGTAGCGAAGCTAAAGTCCGTCCGAATCATGTTAGCAATTGCCGCATTCTACGATTATGAGATATGGCAAATGGACGTCAAAACGGCATTCCTTAATGGTTTCCTTAAGGAAGAATTGTATAAGATGCAGCCGGAAGGTTTTGTCGATCCTAAATATGCTGACAAGGTGTGCAAGCTCCAACGCTCGATTTATGGGCTGGTGCAAGCATCTCGGAGTTGGAACATTCGCTTTGATGAGATGATCAAAGCGTTTGGGTTTATGCAGACTTATGGAGAAGCTTGCGTTTACAAGAAAGTGAGTGGGAGCTCTGTAGCATTTCTCATATTATATGTAGATGACATACTTTTGATGGGAAATGATATAGAGCTTTTGGACAGCATTAAGGCCTACTTGAATAAGAGTTTTTCAATGAAGGACCTTGGAGAAGCTGCTTATATATTAGGCATCAAGATCTACAGAGATAGATCAAGACGCCTCACAGGTCTTTCACAAAGCACGTACCTTGATAAGATATTGAAGAAGTTCAATATGGATCAGTCTAAGAAGGGGTTCTTGCCTGTGTTGCAAGGTGTGAAATTGAGCTCAGCTCAATGTCCGACCACGGCAGAAGATATAGAAGAGATGAGTGTCATCCCCTATGCCTCAGCCATAGGGTCTATTATGTATGCCATGCTGTGTACCAGACCTGATGTAAACCTTGCCGTGAGTTTGGTAGGAAGGTACCAAAGTAATCCTGGCAAGGAACACTGGACAGCGGTCAAGAATATCCTGAAGTACCTGAAAAGGACTAAGGAAATGTTTCTCGTTTATGGAGGTGACGAAGAGCTCGTCGTAAAAGGTTACATCGATGCTAGATTCGACACAGATCTGGATGACTCTAAGTCACAAACCGGATACGTGTATATTTTGAATGGTGGGGCAGTAAGCTGGTGCAGTTGCAAGCAGAGCGTCGTGGCGGGATCTACATGTGAAGCGGAGTACATGGCAGCCTCGGAGGCAGCGCATGAAGCAATTTGGGTGAAGGAGTTCATCACCGACCTAGGAGTCATACCCAATGCGTCGGGGCCGATCAAGCTCGTCTGTGACAACACTGGAGCTATTGCTCTTGCCAAGGAGCCCAGGTTTCACAAGAAGACAAGGCACATCAAGCGTCGCTTCAACTCCATTCGTGAAAATGTTCAAGATTGAGACATAGATATTTGTAAAGTACATACGGACCTGAATGTAGCAGATCCGTTGACTAAACCTCTCCCTAGAGCAAAACATGATCAACACCAGAATTCCATGGGTGTTCGATTCATCACAATGTAACTAGATTATTGACTCTAGTGCAAGTGGGAGACTGTTGGAAATATGCCCTAGAGGCAATAATAAAAGCATTATTATTATATTTCCTTGTTCATGATAATTGTCTTTTATTCATGCTATAATTGTGTTATCCGGAAATCGTAATACATGTGTGAATACTTAGACACCAACATGTCCCTAGTAAGCCTCTAGTTAACTAGCTCGTTGATCAACAGATAGTCATGGTTTCCTGGCTATGGACATGGGGATGTCATTGATAACGGGATCACATCATTAGGAGAATGATGTGATGGACAAGACCCAATCCTAAACATAGCACAAGATCGTATAGTTCATTTGCTAGAGTTTTCCAATGTCAAGTATCCTTTCCTTAGACCATGAGATCGTGTAACTCCCGGATACCGTAGGAGTGCTCTGGGTATACCAAATGTCACAACGTAACTGGGTGACTATAAAGGTATACTACGGGTATCTCCGAAAGTGTCTGTTGGGTTGACACGGATCAAGACTGGGATTTGTCACTCCGTATGACGGAGAGGTATCACTAGGCCCACTCGGTAATGCATCATCATAATGAGCTCAAAGTGACCAAGTGTCTGGTCACGGGATCATGCATTACGGTAAGAGTAAAGTGACTTGCCAGTAACGAGATTGAACGAGGTATTGGGATACCGACGATCGAATCTCGGGCAAGTAACATACCGATTGACGAAGGGAATTGTATACGGGGTTGCTTGAATCCTCGACATCGTGGTTCATCCGATGAGATCATCGAGGAGCATGTGGGAGCCAACATGGATATCCAGATCCCACTATTGGTTATTGACCGGAGAGCGATCTCGGTCATGTCTACATGTCTCCCGAACCCGTAGGGTCTACACACTTAAGGTTCGGTGACGCTAGGGTTGTAGGGATATGTATATGCAGTAACCCGAATGTTGTTCGGAGTCCCGGATGAGATCCCGGACGTCACGAGGAGTTCCGGAATGGTCCGGAGGTAAAGAGTTATATATAGGAAGTGCTATTTCGGCCGTCGGGACAAGTTTCGGGGTCACTGGTATTGTACCCGGACCACCGGAAGGGTCCCGGGGGTCCACCGGGTGGGCCCACCTATCCCGGAGGGCCCCATGGGCTGAAGTGGGAAGGGATCCAGCCCAAAGTGGGCTGGGGCGCCACTTCCCCTAGGGCCCATGCGCCTAGGGTGGGGAAACCCTAAAGGGGGGGCGCCCCCTTGCTTGGGGGGCAAGTCCCCCACCCCTTGGCCGCCGCCCCCCTAGGAGATTGCATCTCCTAGGGCCGGCGCCCCCCCTAGGCCCCCCTATATATAGTGGGGGGGATGGAGTACCTCTTACCTTTGCCTTTGGTGCCTCCCTCTCCCTCTCCAACACCTCCTCCTCCTCCATAGAGCTTGGCGAAGCCCTGCCGGAGTACTGCAGCTCCATCACCACCACGGCGTCGTGCTGCTGCTGGAGCCATCTTCCTCAACCTCTCCTTCCCCCTTGCTGGATCAAGAAGGAGGAGACGTTACGCTGACCATACGTGTGTTGAACGCGGAGGTGCCGTCCGTTCGGCGCTAGGATCTCCGGTGATTTGGATCACGTCGAGTACGACTTCCTCATCCCCGTTCTTTGAGCGCTTCCGCGCGTGATCTACGAAGGTATGTAGATGCAATCCAATCACCCGTTGCTAGATGAAATCCTAGATGGATCTTGGTGAAACCGTAGGAAATTTTTTGTTTTCTGCAACGTTCCCCAACAGCCTCATCTTCTAAGGTATTGGGACTTGGCAAGGTGGTCATCTCTCATGATCTCACGATTGAGAAGGTCATGCTTGAGTCCCTTGCATACAATTTACTTTCCGTTCGTCAACTTGCAATCATGGGCTTTGCCACTTTCTTTGATATCGATACCGTAGCCCTCTTGTGGAGCAAGACTCTTAAAGTAGCCTTTGTTGGGCATGTCGAGAACGGTCTATATGTGATTAACTTTTCGGAGCGACCCACTAAGACCGCGACATGCCTAATGGCTAAAGTTGATGTGGGATGGCTTTGGCATCGCCGTTTAGCCCATGTCAATATGAGATCTTTGCAAAGTCTCCTCAAGGGGGACCATGTCTGTGGACTAACGAATGTTAGTTTTGCTAAAGATCGTGCTTGCAGTGCCTATATCGAAGGAAAGCTACATGAGAAGGATCACCCTCCCACGACTATCATTTATTCAAAGAGGCCTTTGGAGCTCCTTCACATGGATCTCTTTGGGCCTCCATCCTTCGATAGTCTTGGAGGTAGGAAGTATTGCTTGGTGATTGTGGATGACTACTCAAGGTACACGTGGGTGTATTTCTTCAAGAGGAAGAGCGAGACCCAACAAACCGTCATTGACTTTGCAAATGGAGCACAACATCAACACAATGCAAAGATCTTGACAATAAGAAGTGACAATGGCACCGAGTTCAAGAACTACACCTTGGATGAATTTCTTAGTGATGAGGGAATCAAGCATCAATATTCCGCACCATACACCCCTCAACAAAACGGTGTTGCGGAAAGGAAGAACCGGAAGTTGATGGATGCGGCAAGGACCATGATGGCGGAGTTCAAGTCTCCGTACAACTTTTGGGCCGAAGCCATCAACACCGCATGTCATGCATCCAATCGGCTCTACCTCCGCAAGGGTTTGAACAAGACTCCATATGAGATACTCACCGGTAACAAGCCCAACCTCAAGTACTTCCGGGTGTTCGGGTGTAAGTGTTTCATTCTCAAGAAAGGTGTTCGGTTGTCTAAATTTGAGGCTAGAGATCATGAGGGCATATTTGTTGGTTATGCTACAAACTCTCATGCTTACCGTGTCCTTAATAAATCCACGGGACTTATTGAGGAGAGGTGTAACGTGGAGTTTGATGAGAATAACGGCTCCCAAGTGGAGCAAAGTGGCACTTGTGATGTAGGTGATGAAATTCCTCCTCAAGCCATAAGAAGAATGGGTGTTGGTTTTATCCTACCCATTGAGGAACCCCTTGTGTCCGCAGGAGAAGGACAATGATCCACTCAAGTGGAGCCATCACCAACCCAAGGCCCACACGCTTCCGAAGAACAAAGTGAAGGCCCTCAACCTCATGAACAAGACCAAGGGCAAGATCATACTCAAGACGGTGTTGACACACCAAGTGATGCCCAAGGTCAAGTTCTCTCCCCCGAGCAAGTTCAAGATCAAGAACAAGTTCATGACGACACTCAAGATGATCAAGTAACCACTCCTCAACTCACCACCAAGGAGGAATTAGAGCATCGTGCCGCCAAGATTGCATCCAAGCTCTCCACCAAGGATCATCTCATGACGAATGTGCTTGGAAGCTTAAGAAAGGGGGTAAGCACTCGTAGACAATTAGCAAATTATTGTGAGCATCACGCGTTTGTCTCGTGTGTGGAACCCCACAAGGTCTATGAGGCGCTAGAAGATCCGGATTGGCTCAATGCCATGCACGAAGAACTCAACAACTTCGAGCGCAACAAAGTGTGGAGATTGGTGCCAAGGCCAACGGGGAACCACAATGTCATTGGAACCAAGTGGATATTCAAGAACAAGCAAGATGCCCATGGCATTATCATTCGCAACAAGGCTCGTTTGGTAGCACAAGGCTACTCCCAAGTCGAGGGTATCGACTACGGTGAAACCTTTGCTCCCGTTGCTCGTCTTGAATCCATTCGCTTGATAATTGCATATGCTTCTCATCATAATTTTAAGTTACAACAAATGGATGTGAAGAGTGCTTTTCTTAATGGTCCCATTAATGAATTGGTTTACGTCAAGCAACCCCCCGGGTTCGAGGATCCCTACTTTCCCGATCATGTGTATCAACTCGATAAGGCGCTCTATGGCCTTAAACAAGCCCCACGTGCGTGGTATGACCACCTTACCGAGTTGTTACAAGACCGTGGTTTTGAAGTTGGGCTAATCGACCCCACTCTTTTTACTAAGAAGGTCAAAGGGGAGTTGTTTGTGTGCCAATTATATGTTGATGATATTATCTTTGGTTCTCCTAACAAAGCTTTCAATGAGGAATTTGCCGCTCTCATGACCTCAAAGTTCGAGATGTCCTCCATGGGAGAGTTGAAGTTCTTTCTAGGGTTCGAAGTGAAGCAAAGAAGAGAAGGAACCTTCATCAATCAATCCAAATACACTCAAGACATGCTCAAGAGATTCAAGCTAAGTGACGTCAAGCCGGCTTCCACTCCAATGCCCACCAAGTGCCAACTTGACTTAGATCCCAATGGTAAAGTGGTGGATCAAAAGGTATATCGTTCCATGATTGGATCCTTGCTTTACCTTTGTGCATCTAGACCGGACATCATGTTGAGTGTGGGAATTTGTGCACAGTTTCAAGCCGCACCTAAGGAAAGTCACTATGTGGCGGTCAAACGAATCTTTCGATATTTGGCTCATACCCCAAACTTTGGCCTATGGTACCCTAGAGGATCAAACTTCAAGATTGTAGGGTACTGGAATTCTGATTGGGCGGGAGACAAAGTGGATAGGAAGTCCACTTCCGGAGGGTGCCAATTCCTTGGTTGCTCTTTGGTAAGTTGGTCTTCCAAAAAGCAAAGTTGTGTGTCTCTCTCGTCCACTGAGGCGGAGTATGTTGCCGCCGGTAGTTGTTGTGCTCAACTCCTATGGATGAGGCAAACTTTAAAGGATTACGGTGTCACTTGTGACAAAGTGCCTCTTTGGTGTGACAATGAAAGTTCCATCAAGATCTCTCTCAATCCGGTACAACATTTCAAGACGAAGCATATTGAGATCCGGTATCACTTCATCCGGGATCACATTAGACGAGGAGAGATCGAGCTCAACTATGTCAACACTCATGACAACCTTGCAGATATTTTCACGAAGCCCTTAGATGAAGCAAGATTTCGCGAGTTAAGGCATGAGCTAAATATCATTGATTCGAGCAATGTGGCTTGAACCCTTGCACACCCTACCACGCTCAACTTGTTGTCTAGTTTAGGTGTAGGCATGGACATAGGGGGAGTGTTGTTCTCTCAATGAACTCTTCCTCCCCCCATTATGCATAAATTGATTGTGTCTTTCACATTAGCCATATTTGATGGTACTTGTGCTTCAAATACGAGTTTTGGTCATGGACCCAAGGATAATTCTTCGCGGTGCCATACCAATTGACTCAAACATAGGTGGCCTCGGCCACCGTCCTCTCTTCGGGGAGTTGGAGTTAGCCTTGCTGTTCTCGTGTTGTTTTCTCTCTTTCTCTCTTTGCTCTTTGTGTTAGGTTCTCCTAGGGTGTTGTTTCTCTCCTGTTTTTGTGCCCCTTCTTCCTCCCTTCGGATTGCACTCATTTGATCTTGGCTTGGGCTTAGGTGGTCGGGCGGTACAACCGGTACCACGAGAGGTTCTACCGCTGGTACCGGGTTGTGCCGTCCCAAGGGTTGTCGTTCGGTGCCTGGGCGGTTCCACCGCACAATCCCACGGTAACCCACGTCCGGTACTACCGGTTGTTGCCGTGCGGTACTACCGCTGCCTTCCAGGCACCAGAAGTACCGCCTCCATCCACCGGTCTATACCAGACGAGCGGTACAACCGCTCCCCTAAGCGGTTCTACCGGGGCATGCGTACGGGCCTATATATACTCGACGGGGCTGAAGGGTTGTCTTTTTCCCTTCGTCCTCGTTCCTCTTTTTCTTGCCCTAGCCGCCGGACATCTCTACCCCTGCCCCGGAGTGCGTCTCGCGCTTCGGATCCTTGGCTCTTCGTGGATTCTCTCCGTGGAGGCTTTCCAACTCTTCCCATGGATGGTGGTAATGCCTCGTGTCCTTTGCCTCTAGATTTTTTGTTTAGGGTTATTCCTTGCCTAGGGCTTTACCCATCTTTCCGCGTTTAGTGTTCGCTCTATGGCTTAGAAGAGTTCTTTGTTAGCCTCCTGTCTTGTTTGCAGCACTTAGAATTCGGAATATTACTTGTGTGATTCGTATGCCTCGGTTAGATCTATCTTCCCTGGTAGTGCCACTGTCAGCGGTTCTACCGCCCCAACGGGCGGTACAACCGCTGGAGTGGTACTACCGGCGGAAGATCCGGTAGAACCGGAGTATATCAACCACTAAGCATTGTTCTATCTTCTCTGTTGTTGCAACTTGTTCCTTTTCTGCTAGTGGGTGCAATCCTCTCAGCCTTGTTGGGTTTTTGTGTGTTCTTTTCGTGTGTGTGTTCAGGTGGCTCTAGTTCTCGCTCTGCTCCTCGCAAGACCAAGAAGAGGGCACGAAGGACCTTGCGCCCGGTTGTGTCAGATGAAGAAGAAGTTGTGATTCCCACCGAGCCCACTCGCCGTGAAAAGTCTGCAGCTGCTAAGCAACGTGTGGTCATGTCGTTGCATCGTTGGAAAGCCAAGGATTGGGAAGCCTACCGCTCAAAGAATCCGTATGAGGTTCCCATTGCTCCCCGTTGGACCACTGTTCAGTTCCGAAATGAGATGCAAGTGCGGATTGTTCATGAACTCTTTGAGCACAACAAGAATAGATATGCCAAGCAGTGGACGATTGATTTTGATCATTGGAGGAACAACATGGAGTATTTTGGTGAGACGTTAGCTCTCTGCGAGGAGTTTGATCTTGTCAAGATCATGTCAGTCAACTGTGACTTTGATGTTCAACCCATCCATCAGTTCTATGCCACGGTTCATTTTGGGGAAGATGATGCACGCACTCTCACCTTCATGTGTCGCGATGAATTGTTTCACGTTCCCTGGAGGGCTTTCTACAATGCTATTGGGTATGAGGATACCGGTCTGCAAGGAAGGGGTGGCATTCGCCCTCATGATTTTCCTGAGTCCATGCCTAAGGAGAAGCTTGCCCCTCTGTACATTCGGGCCATGGGATTATTGGAGAATCCAAGGATTTGGAGAAGGTCTATGACATCATGCACCGAGTGTTCCGCAATGTGATCTTGCCCAAGGTGGGCAATCAAGATGAAATTCATGGCTATCTGGTTGATTTGATGGTTGCTATGAAGACCATGGTGGGAACAGGGGCAACGTTTGATGTGTCAAATTGGCTGTGGCATGAGATGTACAACATGGTCATCTACCGTAAAGTCCCAATCTACGCTCCGTTTGTCACATGCTTTCTGAACTCTGTGTGGGCTGTTCGTCGTCCTGGAGAGCTCCTCACTTCTCCAGACAACCTCACTGTTCATGAGGTCAAGCTCCTTAAGAAGAAGAAGCATGCCGAGCCTCGCTTCCCTGAACATGCTCCTGAGGATGTCTATGCTACTTCTGACGATGAGGACTTTGAGCTGGAGCCAGGGGCCAAGCCTTCGTGGGTGGCCAAACTTACTGCCAAGGTAAAGAAGACCTTTTGTCTCCAGGCTGACATCCAGAAGAAGATGTATGAGGCACATGTCAATGAGAAGCTCGCATGGCGTCACCAAATTGCAATGATGAAGCACCTCAACATGCAGGTTCAGAGTGGCTCTGAGAAGAGCATCACCCCAGAGGAGCGTTGGATCTCTACCCATAGCACCTGGACTGATGATGAAGCCCCTCCCCAGCCATCATCCTCGTTTGCAGCAGCTGACAATGCCATGGAAGAATCTGATCATGACGACGATGACGACTCTGATGATGAAGATCCAGATGCGACTGAGGAGTCAGAGGAGGACGCCTGAGCTTTGGGTCGCTAGCTTCGCTCTTTTCCTTTTTGGTGTCTTGATGCCAAAGGGGGAGAGGGTTCTATAGGTCTCGGGGATTTGCTTGGGTTGTTTTCTCTTGTTCTCGTGTTTTTATTTTTGTTTTGTGGACTTGTTTCGTTCCGTGCTGTGTGTGAGACTTGCTAGACTTGCTACTCTGTTTATTCGTAGGTCTTTATCATTATTATTGCCTCTAAGTATTATATTGTCTATCCTTTTGAGCTCAGAGTGACGAGTCTATAAAATCTAGGGGGAGTCTAGTCCTGAAAGTGTGCCCATGCTTTCTAACAGCTAGTACTTGTTGGGGCACACATTCAGGGGGAGTTCCGTCTAGATTTCATTGACTTATCTCTTGCAAATCGTGTTGTTGTCATCATCCACCAAAAAGGGGGAGATTCAAAGGGCATTTCCCTACTTTATGTTTTGGATGATGATGACAACCCTTTGTGGTCTAAACGTGTGCTATATGTTTCAGGTTCTCGATGCTTAGGCTTACATCGGATTGCTATTACCTCTCGAAGGAAAAGATCGAAGACGTGTCCTCTATGTTTTTATTTTCTTTGGTCGTAGAGTACCCGTACTATCAAGAGGGAATCCTCATTAGGAAGCTCTGGGGGAATCAGTTCACGTACACTTTTCTCACCCTCTCTTTGCCTTCCTCAGGTGTGTGTGAGAGAGAGAGTTTTCCTTGCCTCTTCCCCTCTTTCCTGCTCACTGTTTCTGCCCAGCGGTTGTACCGCTCTCTGGAGCGCTTGTACCGCTGGGTCTTGTCGCTCACCAGCTTTTGCTCGAGCGGTTGTACCGCTGCCTCCGGGCGGTGGTACCGCCACCATGCTCTGCAACAGCTAGGGCGGTGGTTCCGTCCATGTACCGCTCAAGTACCGCTCTCGCCTCTGGTTTGATGTTGTTCTTGGGCGGTAGTGGCCCGGTTGGTCCGGTCGTTCCACGATGACCGGTACCACCGGTGGTCCGAGCGGTTCTTCCGCTCAGAACTTAGCCGCCCAAGAGCTCAAGGCCATGCGGTTGTTCCGGCCAGGCACCACCCAAGTACCGGTCAAGCTCCTGTTTTGATGCGGTGGTTGTGCGGTAGCCAGGCGGTTAGTCCGGTTATCTTTCTTAGCCGGTACTACCGTCCGCCTGTCCGGTTGTACCGCTTGGTAGGGTTCTGCTGTTACACCGTGAATCTCGGTTGTACCGGGACGAGGACCGGTTGTACCGCTGTAGTGCAAAAACGCGGTAACGGTTGGAATTGTGGGGAGACTACTTAAGGGGGATTCTCTCACCTACCACTCCTACCTTTGACCTCTCTCACTCCACCATTGATGCCCTTCAAGCTCTCTTGCCCGATCTCTCTCTTTAGCCACTTAAACTTGTTGATTTTCTAGGGATTGAAGGAGGAGACCTAGATCTACACTTCCACCAAAGGATATTTGGTTCCCCCATACTTTCTTGTGTGGATTTTGTTACTCTTGGGTGTTTGAGCACCCTAGACGGTTGAGATCACCTCGGAGCCATATTCCATTGTGGTGAAGCTTCGTGGTTTTGTTGGGAGCCTCCAATTAAGTTGTGGAGAGAGCCCCAACCTTGTTTGTAAAGGTTCGGTAGCCGCCTTCAAGGGCACCAATAGTGGAATCACGACATCTCGTATTGTGTGAGGGCGTGAGGAGAATACGGTGGCCCTAGTGGCTTCTTGGGGAGCATTGTGCCTCCACACCGCTCCAACGGAGACGTACTTCCTCTCAAAGGGAAGGAACTTCGGCAACACATCCTCGTCTCCACCATCTCCACTCTTGGTTATCTCGTGCCTTTATTTAAGCAAGCTTACTTGTTTCATATCTCTTGCTTGCTTGTGTACCTATCCTCGTTGCATCATATAGGTTGCTCACCTATTTGCATTTCTAGACAACCTATTTTGATGCAAAGTTTAACTTGTTAAAGAAAAGCTAAAAATTGTTAGTTGCCTATTCACCCCCCCTCTAGTCAACCATATCGATCCTTTCAGTAGAGAAAGCCGAAAACTGACTGTCATGATATAGCGTGAGACTGGTCAACCACTCGATGACCTGTGGGAATGTTAGAATTCCTCCGCCTTAACAAAGGGCCGTTTTCCGGCCAGGCATGTACGCACCCCGGAATCAGGAGAGTGCGGAGCCACCAGGGGCTATCTCGTAGCCCCACTGTCAAACTCCTATGGCTAAGTGAAAGTGCTAAAGCATTATAGTCCGGTTGCCTCGCTCGCTCCGCTATCACCTCCTTAATAGGACCAAGACATTGGGTTAAGTGTGAGCGCGTGTTTTTGCGAGCACCTCCGTATTATATGCGTGGGGATTGAAGCCAACGACTGCAATCTTTCAGGTTATACACATGTATACATAAACGGCCGCCCATGAGGCATCATATTACTTTCAGGCAAAAGTATAAAAATAGCCTTATAAAAATTTATGAAAGCATTTCTCTTACAATGAGATTACATATCACTCAAACATAATATTTTTTGAGCACTGGGTCTCTATCAAACGGGCACCCTCAAGAACTTCTTCAAAGTAGTGCTCAGCAGCCTTTCGACCTATAGCCGGATCCCGGACTGCAACATTGGTAGCATACATCTCCGCCCAGTATGCCTTAACACGGGCAAAGGCCATCCGTGCGCCCTCTATGCACGCCGACCTCCTCATCGCATTAATGCGCGGCACCACATCAAGGACCTGCTGCACCAAGCCGAAATAGCTGTTTGGTTTTGACCTCTCCGGCCATAGCTGATCCACAACAGACCTCATGGAGAGTCCGGACAACCTATCTAGTTCGGCTCATTCGGCTAATTGGTCAGTCAATGAAAGTGGACGCTCGGGAGAATGGAATTGTCTCCAAAACAGCTGGTCTACTTCACGGACCGTCTGACCATGGAAGTACTTGGCCGCATCGGCAGCGCTCGCCGCCAAATCCATATATACATCCTCCGAACTCCACAGCCGATCCAGAGGGGCATACCAGGGATCTCCGAATTTCCTCCGAAACATAAAGGATTTCCCAGCTACAATATCCCCGGCTTCCCGCAGCTCCTCCTTCTTTGCCCTCATAGCAGAGCGGAGATCCTTTTTCGTCGCAGCGGCCTTCTCAAGGTCCGATGTCTTCGCTTGGTTTTCCTTTTCAAGAACCTGGCAACGGTCGGCGGCGGCTTTTAATTCTATATCCATCTTGGCCATCTTGTCTTGGGTCTCGCCATGCGCAGCCTTCTCGGCTTGCAACTCTTCGGCCGCCTTCACAGCAACCGCATTACCCAACCTCGCTTGTTCCTTGGCTCGGGCAAGTTCTGCCCGCAAGGCTTCAATAGTGGCAGCTCCATCTGCAGTCACAACATATTAAAGATACTGGCATCATGCTGCTCTTCCTATGTGGTGTTTACCAGATAATGGCACTTACCCTGCGCCTCGTCAAGCCTTTTGTTAACAAGCTCGATTGCGGCGTCCGCCGCATCCAACTGCCGTTCTAAATGGGCAAACTCGCTAGTCCGGCTAGCCACCGGAGCTTCCATCACCTGCACATAGAGGCGGTATGGTTATTACCTGGGAATATGATCCTCTGTTCATCGTCATTTCCGATGACAACCAGAGTCTCAAGGGCTACTATCTACACAGGGCACACCTAGCATGTGCAGGACTATCATACATTCTTTTACGTACCTCAAAGCCTGTCAGTATACTCGTAAAAGCTTCATGCAATCCGCTTTCGGCGGACGATATTCTCTCCATCACCGTATTCATCAGCACACGGTGTTCATCTGATATGGTCGCTCGCCCCACCAACTCCCTCAGAACATCCGATCGCACACCAGACGGTGCCGGACTCTTTTGTCTGCTCTCTTCGGGAGCAGGACATGGGGAGCTTCGGGGGTCAATGGGATTATCTTCTGGCCTCACCGGACTCGGAGAGGCCCTCCGCGACGACATTTCAGGGTCGCCCGGTTCTAGAGCGGAGGAGTCCGGAGGAGGCGTTTCGCTCTCCATCATCTCTGGAAGAAGATCCCCCGAAGACGAGCTCATTTGAGAGGGGCTAAGGCCCGAACTGCAAAATATATGCGGTGGTTATTTTCTCAGAAGAAAAAGATGGCATATCTGTACTATTAAAAGTATTTCGGGTCACTTACGACTCGCGGGAAAATTGATCCCCCCGCGGACTTTGTGCGGCAACGGCGCCCCCTGAGGTAGGACCCTCTATGAGAGACTTCTTCTCCCGTTTGGAAGCTTCGGCTTCCTAATCCCCGAGCGCAATCCTTTTCCTCTTCTGGTCGTCTTCCTTCATGGAGACGCTCGCTCCCTCGGCTAGAGTGGGCAGCGTTGGGAGCCCGCGTCCGCCCGCATTATCCTCCACAGTATCTTCCTTCAAGGGCTCCAGGCAAGGTGCGGTCTGGAGCATCTTTTCCAATACCGGATTTTCCAAACCCTCAGGGAGGGGGGCCGAACACCGAATCAACTTCGCCTTTGTTAGCCAGTCCTGGTCAAAAAGCGAACTTTCATAAATAACTTCGTAACAAAGAAGAGATAGTATGCTCGGCCGGAAAATGCCTTACCTGTTCGGTGGCGCGGTTACTGCTCAGGGCCATGTCCTCGGTGATTTCCGGACACTCCACCTGAGGTACGAAGAATGACTTGTACATCTCCTCGTGTGTCAGGCCGAGGAAATTTTGAATGGCACGCGGTCCCTCGGGATTGAACTCCCACAGGCGAAGAGGCCGGCGTTTACAAGGCTGGACTTGACGAACCAGCATAGCCTGTATTACCGCAACCAAACTAAAATCTCCATTGAAGAGATCTCGAATGCGGCTTTGTAGTATAGGCACGTCCTTGGCTGGCCCCCAGCTCAGACCTCTCTGGATCCATGACATCAGCTGTGGCGGGGGGCCCGAGCGAAAACAGGGGGGCCGCCCACTTGGCACTTCTAGGAGCCGTAATGTAGAACCACTCATGTTGCCACAGTTCAGACACCTCTAGGATGGAACCTTTGGGCCATGGAGCTCCCGTCATCTTGCGTATTGAGGCACCTCCACACGCTGCATGTTGCCCCTCGATCATCTTCGGCTTCACTTCAAAGGTCTTGAGCCATAGTCCAAAGTGAGGGGTAACCCGGAGGAAGGCCTCGCACACGACAATAAATGTCATGATATGAAGAAAGGAGTCCGGAGCTAGATCATGAAAGTCTAGCCCGTAGTAAAACATCAAACTCCTTACGAAAGGATGCAGAGCAAGGCCTAGACCTCGGAGGAAGTGGGAGACGAACACGGCGTTCTCGTTAGGTTCGGGGGTGGGGACGGCCTGCCCTCGGGGAGGCAGCCAATGCAAAATCTCGGCGGTCAGATATCTGGCCTCCCTCAACTTTTTGATGTCTTCTTCCGTGACGGAGTAAGGCACCCATCGGCCTTGAAGGCTAGATCCGGACATGACTGAAGGTTCGGAGCACCTGACATGAACTTCGGGCGTTCGAGCTTGAGGTGGGGGAAGGATTCGATTGAGCACGGGAGGGAAAAATAAAAGCCTTGTCCCGTTTATAAAGAGGGTGAATATCAAGCGTCCTCTCCGTGTCCGTTTGGACTTGCCTATAATTTAGGAGTCCTAGAAGGGGTTGGGTTACCCGCGCCCGTATTGATTAGAATCCCGGGATAAGGGGACACGATCTCTGCTTTAACAAGACGTGCCAAGGAAACCGCCTCGCATGACGCACTGAGGTGGGATAATGAAACGACTTGGATAAAGGCTTGGCCGTGGTGTGACACGCTACGGAATACGTCAGCAGATTAGATTGGTGTAAATATTATTCTCTCTACGGCAATATGTGGAAACTTATTTTGCAGAGTCGGACACTATCTTTGTGTTCAAAATCTTCTATGAAGTACTTGGAGGAGGAACCCGCCTTGCAATGCCGAAGACAATCTGCGCGCCGGACTCGTCGTCATTGAAGCCTGGTTCAGGGGCTACTGAGGGAGTCCTAGATTAGGGGGTGTTCGGATAGCCAGACTATACCTTCAGCCGGACTCCTGGGCTATGAAGATACAAGATTGAAGACTCTGTCCCGTGTCCGGAAGGGACTTTCCTTGGCGTGGAAGGCAAGCTTGGCGATACGGATATGAAGATCTCCTACCATTGTAACCGACTTTGTGTAACCCTAACCCTCTCCGGTGTCTATATAAACCGAAGGGTTTTAGTCCGTAGGACAACATACACATCAACAATCATACCATAGGCTAGCTTCTAGGGTTTAGCCTCTTCGATCTCGTGGTACATCTACTCTTGTACTACCCATATCATCAATATTAATCAAGCAGGACGTAGGGTTTTACCTCCATCGAGAGGGCTCGAACCTGGGTAAAACTTCGTGTCCCTTGCCTCCTGTTACCATCCGGCCTAGACGCATAGTTCGGGACCCCCTACCCGAGATCCGCCGGTTTTGACACCGACAACGGGTGCAAGCCAGTTTTGCACACTCGGAATACTCGGGTAAAACTTGACGATCCTAGCATATGCAGATATGGCCTAGGAACACTGAGACCAAAAGGTCGAGCATGAATCATATAGAAGATATGATCAACATAGTGATGTTCACCATTGAAAACTAAGCCATCTCACGTGATGATCGGACATGGTTTAGTTGATATGGATCACGTGATCACTTAGATGATTAGAGGGATGTCTATCTAAGTGGGAGTTCTTAAGTAATATGATTAATTGAACTTAAAATTATCATGAACTTAGTCTTGATAATATTTGCATATCTATGTTGTAGATCAATTGCTCGTGTATAGCTTCCCCGTTTTATTTATGATATGTTCCTAGAGAAAACTATGTTGAAAGATGTTAGTAGCAATGATGCAGACTAGCTCCGTGATCTGAGGATTATCCTCATTGCTGCACAGAAGAATTATGTCCTTGATGCACCGCCAGGTGATGAACCTATTACAGGAGCAGAGGCAGACGTTATGAATGTTTGGCAAGCTCGGTATGATGACTACTTGATAGTTTAGTGCGCCATGCTTTACGGCTTAGAATCGGGACTTCAAAAACGTTTTGAACGCCACAGAGCATATAAGATGTTCCAAGAGTTGAAATTAGTATTTCAGACTCATGCCCGTGTCGAGAGGTATGAGACCTCTGACAGTACTTTGCCTACAAGATGGAGGAGAATAGCTCAACTAGTAAGCATGTGCTCAGATTGTCTGGGTACTACAATTGCTTGAATCAAGTGGGAGTTAATCTTCCAGATAAGATAGTGATTGGCAAATGTTTTCTAGTCACTATCACCAAGTTACTGGAACTTAGTGATGAACTATAATATGCAAGGGATGACGTAAAACGATTCCCGAGCTCGTCGTGATGCTAAAATCAGCGAAGGTAGAAATCAAGAAAAGCATCAAGTGTTGATGGTTGACAAGACCACTAGTTTCAAGTAAAAGTGCAAGGGAAAGAAAGGGAAATTCAAGAAGAATGGCAAGAAAGTTGCCACTCCCATGAAGAAGCCCAAAGCTAGACCCATGCCTGAAACTGAGTGCTTCTACTGCAAAGGAAATGGTCACTGGAAGCGAAACCGCCCCCAAATACTTGGCGGATAAGAATGGTGGCAAAGTGAACAAAAGTATATATGATATACATGTTATTGATGTGTACTTTACTAGTGTTCATAGTAGCCCCTGGGTATTTGATACTGGTTCAGTTGCTATGAACTAGCAACTTGAAATAGGAGTTACAAAATAAACAGAGACTAGTTGATGGCGAGGTGACGGTGTGTGTTGGAAGTAATTCCAAGGTTGATAAGATCACCATCGCAAACTCCCTTTACCTTCAGGATTAGTGTTGAGCCTAAAATAAATATTATTTGGTGTTTGCGTTGAGCATAATATGATTGGATCATGTTTATTGCAATACGGTTATTCATTTAAGTCAGAGAATAATTGTCATTCTGTCTACATGAATAAAACCTTCTGTGGTCATACACCCAAGGTGAATGGTTTATTGAATCTCGATTGTAGTGATACACATATTCATAATATTGAAACCAAAAGATGCAAAGTTAATAATGATAGTGCAACTTATATGTGGCACTGCCGTTTAGGTCATATTGGTGTAAAGCGCATGAAGAAACTCCATGCTGATGGGCTTTTGGAATCACTTGATGCTTGCGAACCATGCCTTATGGGCAAGATGACTAAAACTCCGTTCTACGTAACAATGGAGCGAGCAACAGACTTGTTAGAAATAATACATACTGATGTATGCAGTCCGATGAGTGTTGAGGCTCGCGACGGGTATCGTTATTTTCTAACATTAACATATGATTTGAGCATATATGGGTATATCTACTTGATGAAACGTAAGTCTAAAACATTTGAAAAGTTCAAAGAATTTCAGAGTGAAGTGGAAAATCATCGTAACAAGAAAATAAAGTTTCTATGATCTGATCACAGAAACAAATATTTGAGTTACGAGTTTGGTCTTCATTTGAAACAATGTGGAATAGTTTCACAACTCACGCCACCTGGAACACCACATTGTAATGGTGTGTCCGAACATCGTGACCGTACTTTATTAGATATGGTGCAATCTATGATGTCTTTTGCCGATTTACCACTATCGTTTTGGGGTTATGCATTAGATACAGCTGCATTCATGTTAAATAGAGCACCATCTAAATCCGTTGAGACGACACCGTATGAACTATGGTTTGGCAAGAAACCAAAGTTGTTGTTTCTTAAAGTTTGGGATTGCGATACTTATGTGAAAAAGTTTCAAACTGATAAGCATGAACCCAAATTGGAGAAGTGCATCTTCATAGGGTACCCAAAAGAAACTGTTGTGTACACCTTCTATCACAGATCCAAAGGCAAGATATTTTGTTGAATGGATCCTTTCTAAGAGAAGGAGTTTCTCTCGGAAGAAGTGAGTGGGAGGAAAGTAGAACTTGATAAGGTAATTGTACCTTCACCCGAATTGGAAAGTAGTTCATCACAGAAATCAGTTCCAGTGATTCCTATACCAATTAGTGAGGAAGATAATGATGATGATCATGAAACTTCAGATCAAGTTACTACCGAACCTCGTAGGTCAACCAGAGTAAGATCCGCACCAGAGTGGTACGGTAATCCTATTTTGGAGGTCATGTTACTTGACCATGACAAACCTACGAACTATGAGGAAGTGATGATGAGCCCAGATTCCGCAAAATGGCTTGAGGCCATGAAATCTAAGATGGGATCCATGTATGAGAACAAAGTGTGGACTTTGATTGACTTGCCCATTGATCGGTGAGCCATTGAGAATAAATGAATCTTCAAGAGGAAGACGGACGTTGATAGTAGTGTTACTATCTACAAAGCTCGAATTGTCGCAAAATGTTTTCGACAAGTTCAAGCTGTTGACTACGATGAGATTTTCTCACTCGTATCAACGCTTAAAAGTCTGTCCGAATCTTGTTAGCAGTTGCCACATTTTATGAAATTTGGCAAATGGATGTCAAAACTGCATCCCTTAATGGATTTCTTAAAGAAGAGTTGCATATGATGCAACCAGAAGGTTTTGTCGATCCTAAAGGTGCTAACAAAGTGAGCAAGCTCTAGCGATCCATTTATGGACTGGTACAAGCCTCTCGGAGTTGGAATATACACTTTGATAGTGTGATCAAAGCATATGGTTTTATACAAACTTGCGGTGAAGCCTGTATTTACAAGAAAGCGAGTGGGGGCACTACAACATTTCTGATAAGTATATGTCAATGACATATTGTTGATCGGAAATAATGTAGAATTTTCTGGAAAGCATAAAGGAGTGTTTGAAAGGACGTGGAGTATCTACACCCGAGCTCAAATGAGCTCGGGTGAACAGTAAAATCAAAAAAAAAAATTAAAATGTTCAAAAAATTCTGAATTTTTTTTGTGATGAACTTTGACAAATGTTCTAACGGCTGGCAAAATTTCATCTTCAGATCACATTCGTGGAAGGGGTGACAAAAAAACAAAATCGATGCTCTGAAAATGCTACTTTCAAAGCATTTCGGAGCACTGAATTTGTTTTTTTTGCCACGCCTTGTACGAATGTGATATGAAGATGAAATTTTGCAAGCAGTTAGAATATTTGTCAATGTTTACCACAAAAAACATTCAGAATTTTTTGAGCATTTTTAAAATATTTTTTGATTTTACTGTTCATCCGAGCTCATTTGAGCTCGGGCTGAGAAAGGACTTTCCGTGTTTGAAAGGAGTTTTTCAAAGAAAAACCACGGTGAAGCTACTTACATATTGAGCATCAAGATCTATAGAGATAGATCAAGACGCTTGATATATTTTCAATGAGTACATACCTTGACAAGATTTTGAAGTAGTTCAAAAATGGAACAGACAAAGAAGGAGTTCTTGCCTGTGTTGCAAGGTATGAAGTTGAGTAAAGACTCAAAAGCCGACCACGGCAGAAAATAGAAAGAGAATGAAAAGTCATTCCCTATGCCTCAGTCATAGGTTCTATAAAGTATGCTATGCTATGTACCAGACCAATTTTGTACCTCATCATGAGATTGGCAAGAGGGTACAATAGTGATCCAGGAGTGAATCACTAGACAGCGGCCAAAAATATCCTTAGGAGAATAAGGAAATGTTTCTCGGTTATGGAGGTGACAAAGAGTTCGTCATAAAAAGTTACGTCGATGCAAGCTTTGACACCGATCTGGATGACTCTAAGTCTCGATCTAGATACATATCGAAAGTGTGAGCAATTAGCTAGAGTAGCTCCGTGCAAAGCATTGTAGACATAAAAAATTTGCAAAATACATACGGCTCTGAATGTGGCAGACCCGTTGACTAAATTTCTCTCACAAGCAAAACATGATCACTCTTTGGGTGTTAATCACACAACGATGTGAACTAGATTATGGACTCTAGTAAACCCGTTGGGTATTAGTCACATACGAGATGTGAACTAATCACATAAAGATGTGAACTATTGGTGTTAAATCACATGACAATGTGAACTAGATTATTGACTCTGGTGCAAGTGGGAGACTGAAGGAAATATGCCCTAGAGGCAATAATAAAGTTGTTATTTATATTTCCTTATATCATGATAAATGTTTATTATTCATGCTAGAATTGTATTAACTGGAAACTTAGTACATGTGTGAATATATAGGCAAACAGAGTGTCCCTAGTATGCCTCTACTTGACTAGCTTGTTAATCAAAGATGGTTAAGTTTCCTAGCCATAGACATGTGTTTTCATTTGATGAATGGGATCACATCATTAGAGAATGATGTGATGGACAAGACCCGTCCGTTAGCTTAGCACTATGATCGTTTAGTTTGTTGCTATTGCTTTCTTCATGACTTATGCATGTTCCTCTGGCTATGAGATTATGCAACTCCCGAATACCGGAGGAACACTTAGTGTGCTATCAAACCTCACAACATAACTGGATGGTTATAAGGATGCTCTACATGTGTCTCCAATGGTGTTTGTTGAGTTGGCATAGATCGAGATTAGGATTTGTCACTCCGTGTATCGAAGAGGTATCTCTGGGCTCTCTCGGTAATGCACATCACTATAAGCCTTGCAAGCAATGCGACTAATGAGTTAGTTACGGGATGTTGCATTACGGAACGAGTAAAGAGACTTGCCGGTAACGAGATTGAACTAGGTATTGAGATACTGACGATCGAATCTCGGACAAGTAACATACTGATACAAAGGGAACAACGTATGTTGTTATGCGGTTTGACCAATAAAGATCTTCGTAGAATATGTAGGAACCAATATGAGCATGCAGGTTCCGCTATTGGTTATTGACCGGAGATGAGTCTCGGTCCTGTCTACATAGTTCTCGAACTCGTAGGGTCCGCACGCTTAATGTTTAGTGACGATCGGTATTATGAGTTTATGTGTTTTGATGTACCGAAGGTAGTTCAGAGTCCCGGATATGATCATGGACATAACGAGGAGTCTCGGAATGGTCAAGACATAAATATCGATATATTGGAAGGCTATGTTTGGACATCAAAATGGTTTCGAATGAGTTCGGGCATTTACCGGAGTACCGGGGGTTACCGAAACCCCCCGGGGAGTGTATGGGCCATAATGGGCCTTAGTGGGAGAGAGGAGAAGGCGGCCTAGGTGCCCCCCCCAAGCCCAATCCGAATTGGGTGGGGGGGCGCCCCCCTTTCCTTTCTCCTTCTCCCTCTTCCTTCTTTTCCTAGTGGGACTAGGAAATGGGGGAGTCCTAGTCCTACTAGGAGGAGGACTCCTCCCCCCTTGGCGTGCCTAGAGAGGGCCGGCCGGCCTCCCCCGCCCTCCTTTATATACGTGGGGAGGGGGCACCCTAGAACACACAAGTTGATTGTTTACCCGTGTGCGGTGCCCCCTCCATAGATCTCCACCTCGGTCATATTGTTGTAGTGCTTAGGCGAAGCCCTGCGTTGGTAACTTCATCATTACCGTCATCACGCCGTCGTGCTGGCGAAGCTCTCCCTCGACACTCAGCTTGATCTAGAGTTCGTGGGACGTCACCGAGCTGAACGTGAGCAGATCACGGAGGTGTCGTACCTTCGGTGCTAGGATCGGCTGGATCGTGAAGACGTACGACTACATCAACCGCGTTGTCATAACACTTCCGCTTACGGTCTACGAGGATACGTGGACAACACTCTCCCCACTTGTTTATATGCATCATCTAGATGGATCTTGCATGTGCGTAGGATTTTTTTTTGAAATTACTGCGTTCCCCAACACTCCCTCCGTCCCAAAATAAGTGACTCAACTTTGTACTAACTTTGTACTAAAGCTAGTACAAAGTCGAGTCACTTATTTTAGGACGGAGGGAGTATGAATTTAAGGTAAGATAATTGAGATGTTCGTTTGTGAGAAGAAAAATTTAAGACTTGACATGTCAGTGTACCCGGATGACGCATTTGAGTGGTTGATTTGTCTAGTCTGACTGTAGATGCTCTAAGAGCATCTCCAACAAGGCGCGGTTGGGCGGCGAGCTAAAATATTTATTAAACGTTGAAATAGGGTTTTTTAGCGCATATGAGGCGTTTGCTCAAACAGGCGTTGCAAAATATGACGACACTATAGCTCCAGCAGGCGCTGCAAAATCCAGCGCGCGAATAGCTGGTACTACGATGCAAGACATAAGAAAAATATGAAACAACACATAGATTCATAGCATGGTTCAAGCTAACACCACAAGCTGGTCCATACGATACTAATAAATCTGGATAAAAATGATACTACGATGCAAATATAGTAGATAAAATGTGTCGACGCTACTCCACGTTCTCCTCGGTGGTGTAGTCCGACGACAGAAACGCGTCGACCCATCAAGGATCATTCTTGTCCCAGGTTGACGTAGGTCCTAGTTCGCACTGGGCTTCCGCCAGTGCCTTCCGCTCATGCCTGTCTGCCCAATCCACCGCTCGCTCCGCCCTCCTCTACACCTAGAACTTGTTCTCGGCGGCAACGTGCTCCGGAAAGCTCTCGCGCCACGCCGCCATGGCGTGTTCATCCACATTGGCGATGAGGAGGCGGCGGTCCTCCGCGATGATTAGCCGCGGGGGAGGCGCAGGGTCCAGCGCCTGCTCGTGCGTCCGAGAAATTAATCTGCGCCCGTGGCCTCCCGAGCCGCCACACCGCCGCGTCGTACGCGTGGGTGGCTTCATGGGCGGTCTCAAACGTCTCGACCCCGAGGCGTGTATCACGGGAGCGAATCTCCGCGTAATAAACGCCGGAGGGGTTGAGGCGGACGTCGCGGTAGCCGGAGCTGCTCCGGGGTTGCGGCGGCATGACGGCGGCGGGGAAGAAGGCGCTGGAGACGGCAACGGGGCGTTAGAGGCGAGGAAGAAGGGCGTGGCGACAGCGGGGCACCGGCAGAGGCGAGGAAGAAGGAAGAGAGAGGCGACAAAGAGGACGGTTGGCGGGCGCTCGTGCGCGTGTTTTATAGAGTGCGCTGGACGCCGCGCGATGAAACTACTGCGCGCCTTGCCGCCTTTTCGCGCACGGACAGTATTTTTAGCGCGTCAAACTTGTCCGCGCCTGCTGGACCGTCCAGCAAAGTTGATTGCTTTGTATTTCTTTCATTTTATAATGTAGGACCTTTTTGACACTACATTAGAATCAAAGAACGATTTTACATAATTAAGCAGAGGGGTAGTAAATAAATGCTTATTTTGGCGAATAGTACTCACTCTGTCTCAAAATAAAATAAGTGTTTCAAGTTTAATATAACTATGTACTTTCTCTGTTCCGAAATACTTGTCATCAAAATAAAGAAAAGAGAATTTATCTACAAGTATTTTAGTTCTAGATACATATCTTTTTATCTATTTTAATGATTAAGTATTTTCAGACGAAGGAAGTACTAAAATTAGTATAAAGTTGGAGGTACTTATTTTGAAACGAAAGGAGCAGTAAATAAAAGCTTGTGAATCGGTGCTGGTGTTTTTATTCACTGCACTGACACCAAGCTGATCGATGATTCCACGGCGCGTAGCTGGCTGGCTTATCCTGACGATCGAATCCGAGGTCCGCGACGCGACGCGAGTCCAGTTCATCCACCTCACGAGAGGTGCAACGCCACGGTCCAAGAACCAACGTGACGCTGCATGGCGGCGGAGCAAACGACACGATAGACTTGCGTAGCAACACGTGCTGCTGGGCCAGTGTCCACGTCACGCACGCGCGCACGTACGTACTCCTCCCAGGCGTGACACCCTGACACGCAAAGCGCAGGAGCCGAGGTTGATTCACCTGCCCAGGCAGGTGGCGGTTCTTCTCTAGCTCTACAAGGGGATGAACCGATCAAGTGTTGCCGTGCCGCGGGCGGCGTGCACACTCATGTTCGCCACGCCGACGGCGCAAACGGCAACGCATGATAGCCCATGTGATGTGTGGTGAGCCCGGCGTCGCTTGTGTTGGAGGCTGTGTACTTTGAGAACCGGAGTCCACCACCCCCTGCCACGCGGTGCCCTGAGCCGAACCGAGGCCGCATACAGCTACGTGGGGAACCAGAGAGGTTCGGAGCTATGTACGCGGTCCAGTTCGTGACTCATTTTTTGACATTTTGTTTAACACAATACAATCGAAATCGTTTACATACACTAATCCTTGAATGCACAAACGCACACCCAATCTTAAAAAAAAATGTCTGAAGATTTTTGGGAGGTGCTTAATAATTAGAAAACGTGTACTCTTTGCCCCATCAGAGAGTGTTGTATTTTTCTTTCGCCCCTCCAGCATTCTTTGTCTAGCTTCGCCACTGCACACACATTTTATATCACAATGAGCATCTCCGTGAGACTGTCCCGGCATAGCATCTTGAGATGTTACGAAGTCACCACAGACACCTCGCAGACGACGGGAACGTATCCTCCCACTAAATGAATGTCGCCGGAAGTCTGAAATAAATTCAAAAATAATGAGAGCACCAATGTAAGTCTAGGACTTGAACACTGGTGGGCTAAAGATATCAATGTCCTCCTAACACAGTGACAGGCTGGTTGGACATTAGGACAAGTCAGGCCGGCCCATTAACATAGTCGCTCGCGCTGCTCTGATTTTTTCTTTTTCATTTTGCTTTTCTTTTATGTTTCTTTGTTTTTCATTTTCGTAATGACAACTATTTTTCAAACATTTTTGTATTGAAAATAAACATTTTTTTAAACTACATAAAACCACTGGGCACAGAAAATTAGGTTAACAAGAGTTCTTCATAGGAGTCGAACTCAGGATCTCGCAGCGAGAGCGACACCAGCTTGCTACTCACCCTCAATGCTGCTCTTGGTTATAGATGGCACGATATTAATAAGAAAAGTCAAGAGCATTCATTCATGTAAACATTTTTCCACAAAATTTGAGAATTTTCTTGAAAAAAATGTGAATAATTTTATAATGCCAAATATTTTTTTGAAAAGAAAATAATTTACGTAATTCCAATTTTTTTTGGAAAATGTGACACAATTTTTGTAAACCCAAGTAGTTTTCGAAATATGTGAACAACTTTTGGAATTCCGAACATCTTCTGACAAATGTGAATAATTTTTAAATCACGAACAGATTTTAACAATGTAAACCAAACTTTAAAAATTCCAAACACTTTTTGAAAATCACGAATTTTTTTTCAATTTGTGACCAAAAATAGGAAACAAGAACATTATTTAACTTCTGAACAATTTATGAAATTCAAGGATTTTTACAAATTCCCCTTTTTTGAATTCATGAATAAAATTTTCCAAAACTTTTTTGAAAGTTTGTGCAAATTTTGTTCAGGATTAAAAAATTGTTCCCCTTTAAAAAAATCTTTATGTTTTAAAAAGTGTTCTTTTTTAAAAAATGATTGTCTTTTAAAACAAATGTTCTTTTTTCAAAACTATTTGGAATTTCAAAAAGTGTTCCGATATTTCAAAAATTGTTTATGTTTTGAAAATTTGTTTGCTGTTAGAAAATGTTTTCAAATCTCGACGATGTGGTCTGTGTTAAGTATGTTTTGGCTTTGTTTATATCAATAACTGCGATATACTGGTGGCTAGCAAGTGGAGATCGGCAGCCCCAAGTATGAAGTTCGGTACCCTCGCGTTTATCTTTTTTTTAAGGATTTTTAAGTCGCGCCTTACAAAAAAGTGAAAAAAATTTCACTTCGTGCCTGATGGTCCGGCCCAATCCCGTCCGCGACCAGTCCCTGTTTGGGAACGCTCTCAATGTTGAAAATAGATAGGAATCAGAGAGTTCGGTGTGCTGATTTCCAGAATCAAAAGTTCAAGGTTCAATTTAGTTTTTGTCTACAAATTCAAGGTTTGTTTTTGACCTTTTCCGATCCTTAATGGCTCTATCGCATCCGCAGGCAATCCCTGTTTGGGAACGCCCTCAAGGTTCAAAATTGATCGGAATCAGAGAGTTTGGTGTGCTGATTTCAAGGATTAAAAGTTCGTTCAATTTAGTTTTCGTCTACCAGTGCAAGGTTTGTTTTTTGACTCCTTCCAATCCTTAATGGCTGTTGGCGCAAGAACAATGGTGAAACAAGGGCAAATCAGCTGACTTTCCGGCCCATAGAATTTTTGGCCGAGGTTGTGAGGTACGCGTATCACGGGAGGTCCTATTCGGCGCTTAAGGTGCTAGGGAAGCTCCATGGCGCCCACGCGCTGACATTGGTGGGCCGCCCTATGTACTCGATCACATCCAAGACAAAAACAAAAGAGTCACAAAAAAAGAAAAAGAAAAGTTAATTCAAAAAAGTTCATAGATTTTAAAAAAAGTTTCATGAAGTTGAAAACAATTCATCATTTTGAAAAAATGTTAAGTGAATTTGAAATAGTTCAACTATTTTTCTAAAAGATCATTGAATTGAAAAAAAATCATCAATCTAGAAAAAAAGTTTATCAATTTGAAAAAAGTTCACGGATTTTGACAAAAAAGTTCATCAATTTTGAAAAAAAAGTTCACGAATTCAGAAAACGTTCATTGATTTTTAGAAAAGTTCACGAATATGAAACAAAAAATAGACAGAAAAAGAAAAGAACAACCGCTCCAACAAAAGAGAAAAAAACTGGTTTGGGAAGCTTTCCAAAACCGGGGGCCTCACGAACTGTAGAAATAATGAAAGGAGAAAAACGAAGTTAGTTTTCATAGGTGGTGCGATGTCCTAATGGTTGGCGCATGCTCTATGAAAGTTGAGGTCCCAGGCTTGATTCCGGTGATGTGCACCTTTTTCCTCTCACTAGAACAATGCACGTGCGTCACAACGGGATATAAATATTTCCGTACGTTAGATTGAAATTAGTTCAGAAGGTAAGTAAATTAAAGTGATTGATTATCATATACATGGAAGGTTGGACAAAGGGGTGTTGGAAAAAAAGATGAAATGATAATTTTACGTTGTTTTTAAAAGTATAGTAGAGATTTAGCAGAGAAAGAAAGAAAAGAAAATGGGCGGGCCCAAGCCCGAAGGATGTTGTGCGCTAGTAGCTTGCAAAACGCACATTAACGGGCGCCAAATGGGGAACGCAGCGTATTTGCTGAGTTCGCTCACTACCGCAGGAACGTGGGCCGGCTCATCAGGGAATCGAAGCGATCGAAGTACTAATCTGCGGAAATGTTTTGGGAAAATTTGAAGCTAGTTTTGGCAACCTTCCTCTGTTTTTTGTTTTCTGCTGGTTTTTCTTGCATTCCCTTTTTTCACCAGTTTTACATAATTTTCTGTATTTTCCTTTTAGAATTCATGATCATTGTTTGAATTCACGATTTAAAAAATCACAAACATTTTCTAAATTCTTGAAGATTGTCACATTTTTTAAATTCACGAATATATTTTCAAAGTTGATAACATATTTTTATTTCACTAACATTCTCCAATTTGTGAACTTAAAATTGCATTTTTTTTAATTCATGACCATTTTTCTAATTCATGGACATTTTTCAAATTCATAAAAATATATAATTCACAAAAAATAATTCGTTGATATTTTAAAAAATTCACATAGAGTGTACAAAATCATGAATAGTTTTTCAGATTTACGAAGATTTTTGAAATTTTCGACATTTGAAAAAAATTCACAAACAATTTTGTGCTTCCGCGCTGAGCCTGGCCCATATGCGGGCTTCAGTGAGCTACACTGCGACCATGCTCGCTAAAGATGACGTATAGCTGCGCCCTATGCGGTACACTATTTTCTTGTATCCGAAGCCGACGTGGGAGATCCGAGGAGGCAGAGCCGAGACCGATGACCGCACCGCTGGTGTAGAGCTCGTCACTGGTGCCAGGAAGCGGTGGTCAGCGAAAGAAAAGTGTGATCGAGTCTTCGCCGTTTACTTTGTACACAGCTTCCCCTAACGCAATGCTTTATATTAGAAGATCCGAGTAAATACATAATTGTTCGTGGATTCCAACAAGAATGTCATATTGCTTTACAAATGCTCCCACCGTTGTAGATTTAATTACCATTAACTCTAAGAGTGCAGGTTTCATATTCTAGTAGCCAAAATCATTTATTTTTGCGGGTTTTCTTATAAACCGGTTAATCCTTTTCTTCTAAATGAAAAGACAGAGCTTATGCCAGTCACTCGAGAAAAAAAAATGCAGAACTTGAGTGTCATAGGTAGTACGTCTCTGAACGGAGGGCTACAAGTCTACACTTGATAACACTGCATGAAGCATCTCTGCAACGAACCTTCCATCCGGCCGCAACTCTTGGATGGTGACGTAGGCGCAAGCGCAACACTACGAGCACTCAACAACGATAGCAACATAAATGAATATCATACGGACGACCGTTAGTTGTTTAAGTGGCAGGTATTTGTCCATGTAGGATGAGCGCTAATCTCCCTGGCAGCGGCTGTTTAGCTGGGTGCGTTTGTTTATTTGCACATGACAAGGACGAGGAAGCAGCTACCTACCTGCGGTTCGAGCTTCGGAGAGCCCGGGAGAGGCTTTTGTCATGATAATCTAAACAAGTCCTCTCGTCAAAGTTTATGCTTCCTAGCTTGTCCAAATTGTTGAGAAAAAGAAATCTATTACGACCTGATTACCTCTAATGTATTTGCTCATGTACCTTGAAATATTGATCAACGGAACTGAGTTAAAGAAGTTCCCTAAAAGAAGGGGATTGGATTTATATATGAGCACTGATTGGCTGAAAAGAAAGGATCAAAGCAGAGATAGCAATACTTGCTAGTTCATGGAGCATATATTATACGACCAATCGCGCGCACTAGATTCGGGCTTGCGCAACTTTAACAGCGAAAGACAAGAAGAGCCAATCAAAGAGATGGGTTTCAAGAAAAAGAAATGGAGGTGATGATCACTTGATAAGCTCGCTACGAAGGAGGCAGGAAAACCTCTGGCTGTCGTATGCTCGCACTCTTCCTTTTGTCTTTTGGTCCACTGGCATAACGACCAACTTTTTGTTAATAATACTAGGAGAGAAACTATAGAAAACGACATTGTTTTGATAGCTCAGATCAATATGCATTGTCAGCCCGGCGAAGAAGAAACTCAAACGGCATAACCACCCTCCTGGATCCTGATCCATCCTACGAAAAGAAAATGATAAGACTGATGAGACAGAGAGTGGTTGTGGTTGTATATCAGGCACAAGGCTCTTGTGGTTTTTCTTGTTAACCAGTCAAATTTTCTACTGGACGAGAAGTCGGAGCTCCGACCGGTAGCCCGCAAATAGACACAAAGTAATTTCATCGTGGCAGCTCTTCGATGGTCAAAACTTAACTCGTCAGTTCTGGTTGCATTTCCTAGACGTAACGAACCCACGTAGCTGCTGCCTGATGCTTTCCGGTGTATCTTTATGTGCTCATCTACTTACATTATTGGGCGGACATATTCAACTTACAAGTCCGGTGCCACCTCCCGGCCGGGTGTCAGGAGTCAGGAAGCAGGTTTAAGGATTTTCGACGTTCAGGATATGGCGAGGTCTCTTCCTGGTCGTTCTGCCTGCTAATCTTCGGTCAACCAAACCCTGATTACAAACCTCATACTTGGTTTCTATGGGCTATGCATGGCTAATCAAGATGTTCAAACTTATACCAGTTTGACCACCGCCATCCATGTCTGAATGGCTTATATACCAGTATAACCACCGCCATCAAAGTCTCAACGGCTATTCAACAAGTCAAACAACCATTTTAAACCTGAAAAATGTACAGCCAACGAATGTCCGATACATAGATGGTCATGATCTCATAGAGTGCGGTGGTTTGGCACAACATACCGAAGCTAAAACGGACAAAGGGGAGGGAAAAGAAAAATGAAGAAAGAGGAAGGATGTGGGAGGAGAAGATGAGAATACTAACATGCATAATTAGGACGATGGCAACATGTGATATGATCATGGGGCACCTGCGACAGTGATGAGATGGCGAGGCGCCAGTGGTGTGGCACGTAATAAGGTCCCGCGAGAGTTAAGTGCTAGATTGATCGGATGCATCAGCATCCTACATGACATTGTCGAAAGAGGCATCAGTAGCAAATAGTGCGAACTGATGGAGGTGGATTTGAGGGGCGACAAGGTTGTCCAATGGTAAGGAAAAGGGATCGGTGAGCTGACAATGAGAAAGAAAGGAAATGCAGGGGATGGAGGAAGGCATCGAAAAGAGATGACAAAAGTGTGGGAAAGGAGACGATGAACAAAAAGTCACTTTGGAACCCAGGTGCATTGGAGCCCTATTTTTTAAATTGTGCCAAAATGCTATTTTGAAGTTATAAAAAATTCTGAAAACAAATCAATATGTTCATATGAATCTATATTACACATGTGCAAATTTTGATGCTGAAATAAGTAACCATGTGAGTTACACAAAAATGACAAAATCGTGATTTTGGAAAGATGAACAGTGCATGCCTTATTCACTATTTGGAAATCACCATTTTGTCATTTTTGTATAGGTTGCATATTTACTTATTTCATCACCAAACTTTACACATGTGTAATATACATCCATATGATCATGTAGAATTTTTCTCAGAATTTTTTGAAACCTTAAATGTGATTTTCAAAGTATTTAAAATAAGGTCTCCAATACACCCGGGCTCCAAAAATCCACTCTCGACGATGAAGAAATTGCTGGAATTTAGTCTATTTTGGGCAGCCCAATAACTATTTTAGAAATTCCTAATAAATCCTAGAGGCCCACTTAGCCCATTTGTGCAAGGCAAGGGATACTACTAAAGTTTAGTCCCACATTGCTAGTTTAGTGGGAGTTCCTTTCCCACTTGTACGAGCATGAGAATAAGAGGGATATCCACGCGCACTCTTCCTCCGCCGCCCGCCTCGTCACGACGTGACGCGACGCGGGTTGCGGGAATGAGCCGATATCTAAATTTTTGCCACGCACTACGGGTATACGAAAGGCCACACGGAAGCTGAAAAGATTTTTGCGAAAGTGGAGTTCGAATGCGAACGGTGCAGCCCTTCGGCTGCTGGCTGTTCGCTTTGCCTCCGTTTCTTCGTTTCGCTGCCCTCTCGCCTCCTTCTCTTGCGCCTATAAAAGGGAGGTCGCTCCTCCCAGAGAGACGCACCAGAACATCTTCCTCCTCTCGCCACAAGTTCCTGAGCACTGCGCTGCTGCTACGATCTTCCCCATCCCGGCTTGCGGCGTGCACCGCAGGTCGGGACAGTAGGCCTCCGAAACCGCACCTCTTTGAGTCCTGTACGGGAGAAGGGTGATCAGGTTTTTGGGGAGCGCTCAGCGCGACTACTGGCTGCTTCATCACGGACGATCCGGTCGCCGTCGACTACTTCCCTGACGACGACATGGCAGGCGAGCACACCGACCCCAAGTCTAGCACCTCTGCTGCTGCTGTCCCGTACGTGTTCTTCTCCTTTCTATTAGAGGTCTTGCTACATTTCCTTGTTCCAGTATTTGCCCTAGATATGTTAGATTCTATTTCATATATGCAACTTGCTATACTGTCTACTCTAGATATGTTTAGTTACAGTTCATATATGAAGATGTTGTTTACCTTCTCTTTGTCAAATCACATGGCTTGTTTTATCATTACTATACTGGTCATGCTTTATCTAGTATTTCTGTTAATAAAATCATTGGGTAAATTGCTCATATTTCCAACAATCTAAAAATCTTATTATAGGCAATTTACCCTAAGTGGTTTTGCTGCTTCCATAAGACCTCCTATGTTTGAGGATATCCACTATAAGAGGTGGCGCGTGAGAGCAGTCTTATGGTTTTAAATCATGAGTTGCTATGACGCAACTCTTGACAAACCTAAAGGGGAGCTTGATGCTCAACAGGCACAAGCTTTTCAGAAAATGGATACTCTGTTTAAGGCTGCTCTCTTGAGTGTTCTTGATGAGAACATAGTTGATGCTTATGCGTCAATTGATAATGGAAAAGATATGTGGGATGCACTCGAGGCGAAGTTTGGGGTCTCGGATGCTGGCACTGAGCTGTACATCATGGAGTAATTCTATGATTACAGGATGACTGAAGAGCGCTCCGTGGTTGAGCAAGCTCATGAGATACAGTCATTTGCTAGAGAACTTGAGCACCTCAATTGTATGCTACCGGACAAGTTTGTTGCCGGAGGTATCATCACTAAGCTTCCTCCTTCGTGGAGGAACTTTGCTACCTTGCTGAAGCATGAGAGGTAGGAATTTTCCGTCCCAGATCTCATTGGTACTCTTGATATGGAAAAAAAGACGAGAGCAAAGGACACACGTGCTCGAGGTATTGAGGAAGGATCTAGTGCCAATCTGGTACAGAAGAAGAACTTCCAGTCCCACAAGTTCAAGAACAAGGGCAAGTTTGATAGTAAAGCAAAGTTTGATGGAAAGAATAAGGCTGTGCAACACACGAACTTCAAGAAGAAGAATGACAAGAAGAAAGGTGCTTGTCATGTGTGTGGGGATCCTGATCATTGGGCTCCTAGTTGCCCTAATCGCTATGACAAGCGTCATCCTGGGAAAGGCGGCAAGACCGCTAATGTTGTCATTGGAGACACTGACATGAAGGATGTTGGGTATGGTATATTTCGCATTATTCTTTCAGTATGTCATTCTCCTGATTGGTTGATTGACACGGGTGCTAATGTGCATGTATGCGGTGATATTTCCATGTTTTCGTCTTATCAGACCGCAGAGACTTCAACCGTGTTGATGGGCAACGGTTCAAGTGCTTCTATTCGTGGTGTTGGCACGGTTGATCTGAAGTTTACTTCGGGGGAGATCGTGCGGCTGAAGAACGTGCATTATGTCCCCTTCGTCAATAAAAATCTTGTTAGCGGATCTCTTCTGTGTAGAGATGGCTACAAGCTTGTCTTTGAGTCGAATAAATTTGTAATATCCAAGTATGGAACCTTTGTTGGTAAAGGCTATGAGTCAGGAGGTCTGTTTCGTTTTCCAGGCGAGGACACCGACCCCAAGTCCAGCACCTCTGCTGGTGCTGTTTCGTACGTGTTCTTCTCCTTTCTATTAGAGGTCTTGCTACAGTTCCTTATTCTAGTATTTGCCCTAGATATGTTAGACTCTATTTCATATATGCAACTTGCTATACTGTCTGCTTTAGATATGTTTAGTTACAGTTCATATATGAAGATATTGTTTACCTTCTCTTTGTCAAATCGCATAGCTTGTTTTATCATTACTATACTGATCATGTTTTATCTAGTATTTCTGTTAATAAAACTATTCGGTAAATTGCTCATATTTCCAACAGAAGCATAGGGGCGAAGAGGAGGAAGCACGACACTATGTTGTGGCAAAACCGCAAAGACGGATTGGCATGAGCAACATCTAGTTATACAACAACACTCGTTGATGTGTTTACAAAGTGAGGTGTAAGCTTTTGATGGCTTACACTCAAAAGCTTACAAATAGTATTAAAATGTAACCATAATCCAAAAAGATTATTCAATTATGTGTGTTGGTAAAATGCAAGTAGAAAGCATCGGCAACCCCTACGACACTATGGATGAAATACTTGTTTCAAATTGCCACTTTTTATTGTATTTTATTTTTAAATAAAGGATTTGATATCTTTTTGCCTCTACAATGCATACTACATTAGTTTACCATCCGAGAGTTTATTTGTGTTGATATGATCATAAGGTGAAGAAGCGCGATGAAGAGCGGCGCGGTTAATGGATGTGAAGAAGCGCGATGCCGATACCTTGGTGTTTCGTCGTATGCCGCCGCCCTACGTCAGCGCGAATCCGGCGAGCCTCTCCACCGGCTGGTTGCGTCGTAGTCCGTTCCCTTCTAAATTACTCGGATCAAATCAGGAGGTTTAAGTAGGCGACGCAGTGCAGAGCTGTATAAAAACCCCGCGCATTTCCTGTTGCTTGCCAAGCCCCGCAAAACCCCGAACCAAGCAGGAAGCAGCAGCCACTGTTTCTCTTCTCCCCACCTCTGTCTCCCCGTCGATCAGGCTCGGCCGGTCAACCCATGGAGCAGCATTTCGCCGGCACCTTCCCGCCGGGATCATACCACCAGCACCGCTGCTACAACGCCGCCGCCGCTGCACCGTCGTCTGACTACGACACGAGCGACATGGACGACATGACCTTCCTCAGCACCCTCTTGGAGTCCACGGATCATGCCTCCTGCCCCGACCCCTCTCTCTCTTCAAGCTCGTCATCCTCCGACATGACGGGCGTCGGGGCTGCCGCGCCACATGTGCCCGCGGGCAGCAGCTCGCCGAAGCGCCGCGGTCACCATGCCCCCGCGGCCATGCCCATTGCCAATGACTTCATCGGGGTGCGCACGCGCCCGTGGGGCAAGTACGCGGCCGAGATCCGGGACTCGACGCGGAACGGCGCCCGCGTGTGGCTCGGCACCTTCGGCAGCCCCGAGGCGGCCGCCATGGCCTACGACCAGGCCGCCTTCTCCGCGCGCGGCGACGCGGCCGTGCTCAACTTCCCCGTCGAGCGCGTCCGGGACTCGCTCCGCGCGCTCGCGCTCGGCGCCGTCGTGGGCTCGCCCGTGCTTGCGCTCAAGCGCCGCCACCGCATGCGCAGGCGTTCGCCCAACAAGAGGCCCGTGAAGCAGCAGCGCCGGGTTGCCGCCGTGCAGGAGGCAGCCCGGTCTGCGACGACCGGTGCGGTGGTGCTGGAGGACCTCGGCGCCGAGTACCTGGAGGAGCTCCTCCGGGTGTCCGAGCCGCCCATGGATCATTTCCACACAACGGCGACGGCGTCGTCCTGACACTGCAAGCTTGTCTGCTTGGATTAGCATAGCTCCCGTGGGCTCGTGCCAAAATTAATCGCATGCTACTTCTCACTGTCTGAAGAAAATGCATGTGTATACAGCGCATGAGTAAATTCGTGTACGCCAGGAAACAGCTTCCCTTCTTCTTCTTCTCAAATTTTAAAAATGTCTACTAATTAAAAAGGTTCGTGAGTTTAAGAAATGTTTGCAACTTTTCAAGAAGTGAAAAAGAGGAAAGGAAAAAAAAGGAGAAAACAACTGAAGGAAAACTAAGGAAAACCGGCGGCAAATTTACCTATAGAAAATTAGACAAAAACCATAAGAATAACATAAGAGCATCTTGAGCCGCATATGACAAATACCATCCCTGATACGTTTGCGAATGCAGCCCGATCACCCATCATTTTAGGTCTGATGCAATTGCATACTTCAAATTTTATACCTCAAATCCACACTACACCATGCAACTCAAAAGCAATGAACTACTACATAGATATAGCCTAAACGGTCGGCAGAGATGTAGACATCCCTCATGGCGGCAATGCCGGATAGACCGGCCTCCTGATCATTGGCCGCTGCACGCAGCACCGGCTCCTCGTTGGCTCGATGTTGCCAAAGTGTTTGTCGCGCTTCGCCTTCGCCTCGCGGAGGAATCGACGGTTGGCCACCACCTCTGCCTCCGAGTGTATGGAGTCGAGGATGGCTTGCTGCTCCTCCGCCTCCTCCACTTGGGCCATCTCAAACATTGTGAGGGCGTTGCCCATGCCGAATCCACCAGCCGGATCAGCCTCACCTTCCTCCCCTGGCTCCGTGGCTGTCATGTCCGCGTTCGATGCTTGCTCATGTTCCTTCGCCTCTAGAGAGTCCAGAGGCAGGCCTGACCCGAATCTCCTCTAGGAGCTCCAACCGCCGCTCCGGAGCGAGCATCACATACATGGTGATCTGTTGTCGGTCCATGACAACTAGCGGACGATGAGCTCGAGCGAATTGAACGGTGGCAACACGGAGGGGGGGGGTGTGGAAATGGGACTGGCTAGGGCTGGGGTTACGTCGTCCGGCTTAAATAGCCGGATTGAAAGTCTCGAGTGGCACGTCGAAGCGACAACACTCACTGGACGCGTGTCCGTGTGGCTCCCCATATCAACCCCAAATACGGGCCAAGTATGGGGAGTGTCGATCAGTCCGGTTGTTTGGACCGGATTTGTGAGGGCTAATTAGGTGGTAATTTTGCATCCCGACAATGACTGGATAGCCCGCCCATCTGCTTTGGGGTGGATTGAGGGCTCCGGTTGTAGGTGCTCTTACCTCTCTCCTGGCACTCGAAGCGAACTGTAGCGGCCCAGCCCAGCAAAAGGCGAAGCAGGGCTCACTTTGCCTCTCGCTTGGTCGCTCGCAAATTGATCGCACACACGCATTTGGCTGAGCAGGCTTGTCGCAAAAAAATCTAACTGAGTTGGTTGGTTGACCATTGACTTTTAAAAAAGTACATATATTTACAAATCATGAATTAAATTTTTGTCGCTGATTTGATTTTTTCACAAATTGGACAAAAAAGTTCATGAATTTGGAAAAAAAAATCATGAAATTGGAAATTGTTCGTCAATGCGATTTTGTTTCATGAATTTGGAAAGTTTTCATTGGATTTCCAAAAAATCAAAAATTTGAAATAAGTTTGTCAATTTTGAAATAAATTCATCAATTTCCTTTAAAAAGTTCATCCAATTTTAAAAAACTTTGTGCATTTTGATAAAATCAAGAAAATAAAAGTAAAAGGTTAATAAAAGTAAAATTTTAAAATAATTAAAATAAAAAATAAATGTAGGAAAGGAAAAAAGAGTAAAAAGAAAAATAAACAGAAAGAAGAAGGTAAAAACAAAACAAAACAGGTTCTAGAGAAAAACCGAATCAAGAAATGAAAAAATACCAGCTGGGAAGCTTCCCAAAACAGGAGAGGGGAGATTTCTCTGGTGCGTTAAGATGGGCGCGCTCATTTAGATTGAGAGAAAGGAGGGGGTGTTTGCTGCGCACTAAATAGCCTATAATGGGTGAGTAAGGCGCCGAATACGATTTGGCCAGTTTGGAATAGTGTGGCGATCGTTTCTTAAAGATGCATATATTTGGAAATTTTGAGATCATTTTTTAAAGAATGCAATCAAATTTTGAAAGCAAAAACGTTTTTTAAATATTTTTTCAAAAATATGAATATTTTTTAAAACGCGAATATTATTGGAAATTTTGGGAACATTTAGTAGAAACATGATTTTTTTCAATTTTCTTTTGATATGTGATCAATTTTCAAAAATAACTTTTGTTCAAATATTTAGAACATTTTTTAAAAGAAACTCAAATCCCCAAACCCGTAAAGAAACCCAGAAAAACTGAAATCTGTCGCAGCTTGCATGGGCCAGCCCAAAACGCATTGCCCTCCATATTGCGGGCAATCTACCATAAAGAGCGGCGAATACGAATTTTCAATAAGGATAGCCTGCCTCTCGGTGCGTTATGAAAAATGGTGCTTACACTTTATAGAGTTATTGGGCTTGCCTGAAGGAGGGTGAAGTAGTATAGTCACAGATAATATTTTTCTTTTGCCTAAAAAAAGATAATATTTTTCTCAATTAAGAACCAAGATCTATTGAACCAGAAGGAGACGACACACAAACAATACAAGCAGTACCCGCACACACACAAAGCAAATGTTTCCACCCAACTAAGGCAAGGGGGTTATCAATCCTAATGTTCTCGCCGGTTGCAATGGTTAAATCTAATAGTGATAGATAAACAAATAAAATAAAATAAGGTAAAGGAAACAACGAGCAATTGTAGAATTCTTAGTAATAACGGAAAAGGGACCCCCGGGCCATAGTTTCACTAGAGGAATTTCTGCGTCGGTGGGTAAACAAATTACTGTTGGGCAATTGACAGAATTGCGCATGATTATGATTGGGATTCTTCATGTCATAATTCATATATAGGGATTACGTCTGTGACAAGTAGACTGTTAAACTTATTGATGTCTATTACTATTACTCCACCCTAAGATCGCTATCCAACATGCTTCTCGAAGTATTAAGTTTATAATAAACAAAGTAAAGCATTAAGCAAGATGACATAATGTAGACAAATTAAGACCAAGCAATATGTTCAAACTCCGTCATTTTATCTCTAGTAGCAACATTACAATACATGCCTTGCAACTCCTCCTATCATATAGTAAGGTCACCGCAATATTGAACCCACTACCGTGCCCCACTCCCTGTAAAGTTCTACTCATCCAAGTGGCCAAAAAAACTTATAGATTGGAAAGCATAAATAGCAATAAAATTATACAACAAATAAATCTCAATAGACTCAAATAATTTCAATGAAAATAATCTTACCATAAACCCATAATTCATGGATCCCAACAAACACACTGCGATAGTTACGTCGAATAGAACTCAGAGGAGATCATTGCATTGAAGATCAAAAGAGAGAGAAAGCCATCTAGTTACTACTATGGACCTGTAGGTCTTGATGGAACTACCCACACATCATCATGAAGACAGTAAGGTAGATGAGGATTGCCACCCCAATGGTTTTTCCTCTCCGGCAGTGTACCGGAAAAGGCCTCCAGATGCGATCGCGGAAGAACAGAGTCTTGTGGCGGCAGAAGAATTATTTTGGGTCTCGCTTCAGGCTTTTTGGAATATTACAGAATTTATAGGCCAGGAACTAGGTAAAACGGAGCTACATGGCCCCACAACTGCTGGGGCGCGCCAGGTGAGCTTGTGGCTCCCTCATGCATCTTATGGCCCGAAGCTCCTAGGGTCATCCGTAGTCCATAAAAAATCACCGTAAAGTTTCATCGCGTTTGGACTTCGTTTGATAAGTTTTTTCTGTGAAACAAAAAAAATAGGAACTAACAATGGGCACCAAGTTAATTGTTAGTTCATAAAAATAATATAAAATTACATAGAAAGCATACAAGTATGATAATATAATAACATGAAATAATTAAAAAAAATTATAGATACGTTGGCCGATCCAAGTTTCAGCCGATAGCATCCCGAGCGTGTGATGCATTGCCCTTCAACCGTCAAATCGGGTCCCATATTTTGTCTCTTCCAACGCATCGTCTATCCCCCCGCCCCCCATATCACACAACTGCACGCAGGGAGAAGAGCGACATCGAGTGCAGCCGATTGCCCCATCCCAACCATGGACCATCCATAGTCGTCGCCACCTCGTTTTTGCGGCTCCGGCTTGTGGACGGGCCGCCGCACCGACATAATGCCTCATTGGCTGGCAGCGATTGCAACTTGCCGCCCCATGGTTGCAACACGAGGTGCGCCGCCCATCGCTCTCGCCGACGACGCTCGCCGCGGGTACATGCCTCTCGCGACACCATGGTTTCAGCAGCTTGTAGCAAAATCAGTTGTGGGTTCCAATGTCGATGTCTCGCTATGGTTGCACCATCGCCACCTAGCACCATCCTCGTTGGTTGAAGAAAATCCCTTGGCCGGTTCCAGCACCGCACCTCACCGGTCCTAGAACGCCTCGGTGTCGCCGCCTTGTCGGTTCCAGCACCACAGCTCACCGGTCGCAACACACCGCCTCATCAGTTCCAACATTTCGGCACGCTGGTTCCATCATGCCGACTCGCGGTCGCAGCACACGTCCCCCCCACTCCCTATGGTCACATATAGTAAGGTCACCGCAATATTGAACCCACTACCGTGCCCCACTCCCTGTGAAGTTCTACTCATCCAAGTGGCCAAAAAAACTTATAGATTGGAAAGCATAAATAGCAATAAAATTATACAACAAATAAATCTCAAGAGACTCAAATAATTTCAATGAAAATAATCTTACCATAAACCCATAATTCATGGATCCCAACAAACACACTGCGATAGTTACGTCGAATAGAACTCAGAGGAGATCATTGCATTGAAGATCAAAAGAGAGAGAAAGCCATCTAGTTACTACTATGGACCTGTAGGTCTTGATGGAACTACCCACACATCATCATGAAGACAGTAAGGTAGACGAGGATTGCCACCCCAATGGTTTTCCCTCTCCGGCAGTGTACCGGAAAAGGCCTTCAGATGCGATCGCGGAAGAACAGAGTCTTGTGGCGGCAGAAGAATTATTTTGGGTCTCGCTTCAGGCTTTTTGGAATATTACAGAATTTATAGGCCAGGAACTAGGTAAAACGGAGCTACATGGCCCCACAACTGCTGGGGCGCGCCAGGTGAGCTTGTGGCTCCCTCATGCATCTTATGGCCCGAAGCTCCTAGGGTCTTCCGTAGTCCATAAAAAATCACCGTAAAGTTTCATCGCGTTTGGACTTCGTTTGATAAGTTTTTTCTGTGAAACAAAAAAATAGGAACTAACAATGGGCACCAAGTTAATTGTTAGTTCATAACAATAATATAAAATTACATAGAAAGCATACAAGTATGATAATATAATAACATAAAATAATTAAAAAAATTATAGATACGTTGGCCGATGCAAGTTTCAGCCGATAGCATCCCGAGCGTGTGATGCATTGCCCTTCAACCGTCAAATCGGGTCCCATATTTTGTCTCTTCCAACGCATCGTCTATCCCCCCGCCCCCCATATCACACAACTGCACGCAGGGAGAAGAGCGACATCGAGTGCAGCCGATTGCCCCATCCCAACCATGGACCATCCATAGTCGTCGCCACCTCGTTTTTGTGGCTCCGGCTTGTGGACGGGCCGCCGCACCGACATAACGCCTCATTGGCTGGCAGCGATTGCAACTTGCCGCCCCATGGTTGCAACACGAGGTGCGCCGCCCACCGCTCTCGCCGAGGACGCTCGCTGCGGGTACATGCCTCTCGCGACACCATGGTTTCAGCAGCTTGCAGCAAAATCAGTTGTGGGTTCCAATGTCGATGTCTCGCTATGGTTGCACCATCGCCACCTAGCACCATCCTCGTCGGTTGAAGAAAATCCGTTGGCCGGTTCCAGCACCGCACCTCACCGGTCCTAGAACGCCTCGGTGTCGCCGCCTTGTCGGTTCCAGCACCACAGCTCACCGGTCGCAACACACCGCCTCATCAATTCCAACATTTCGGCACGCTGGTTCCATCATGCCGACTCGCGGTCGCAGCACACGTCTCGC